>NW_020825616.1:0-78163 GCF_003286085.1 Drosophila persimilis
GGGGAACATACTAAGTCGGCAATGTCTGTGTATTTATATGAATATATATATATTTCTTAATATATATGAATAATTTTGAAGTGATAGTATTGTATTTTTTATTAAAATACGAAAAGAAACTATTGTTAAGAGGCACTCTAAAGCAAAAATACCCGATTTGCGGAAAGCGTGGCAGAAAACCTATACATGATGGACAGTTGATGTCCATCGGTATTGTATACAATATTTGGTTCAGTATTGTATATAATATTATTATATGTTGTCATTATACTCAAAGTAGTGTTAATAGGAGATATTTGTTTTCAAATTGAACTTAATAAAGATAATATAGTGAAACTAAACAAGATATACTATTTAGTATATATCATTTCTGTTTCGAATTATTATCGTGAATTTTTGGAAATGGTCTTATATGATTAAATATTGTATGAGTGCCATTTCAACAATGTACCAGCATATAATCAAAGCGATTTACATGCAAATTCAAATATTGCCAAAATGTATAAATTCCATTCCACATGAACTCATGTGTTTGGTTTTATTTAATGTATATCACAAAAAACGCATACGAAATTGGATAAATTTTAAATTTGTTGTCAAAATACATAGTTTAAACACAATTAATATTGGTTTAAGCCTATATACGTGTGATAATATATTAAGTGCAAATAAAAAGATATTTTTGAACGAAAAAAAAATGTATATAATAAAATATATATATTTATATAGAGAAAAATGGCGAATGTGAATGCTATATAAAAATGGCCACAATCGTTTAACAAATTCTCATAAACTGTTGATAAAAAATATTTATTTATTTTTTTTTTTTTATTCAAAAGTATTATTGAGTTGTCAAATATTTACATATGTGAGCGTATGCGCACGAAACGAAAACATTATTCTGGTTGATCCTGCCAGTAGTTATATGCTTGTCTCAAAGATTAAGCCATGCATGTCTAAGTACACACGAATTAAAAGTGAAACCGCAAAAGGCTCATTATATCAGTTATGGTTCCTTAGATCGTTAACAGTTACTTGGATAACTGTGGTAATTCTAGAGCTAATACATGCAATTAAAACACGGACCTTATGGGACGTGTGCTTTTATTAGGCTAAAACCAAGCGATCGCAAGATCGTTACATTGGTTGAACTCTAGATAACATGCAGATCGTATGGTCTTGTACCGACGACAGATCTTTCAAATGTCTGCCCTATCAACTTTTGATGGTAGTATCTAGGACTACCATGGTTGCAACGGGTAACGGGGAATCAGGGTTCGATTCCGGAGAGGGAGCCTGAGAAACGGCTACCACAACTAAGGAAGGCAGCAGGCGCGTAAATTACCCACTCCCAGCTCGGGGAGGTAGTGACGAAAAATAACAATACAGGACTCATATCCGAGGCCCTGTAATTGGAATGAGTACACTTTAAATCCTTTAACAAGGACCAATTGGAGGGCAAGTCTGGTGCCAGCAGCCGCGGTAATTCCAGCTCCAATAGCGTATATTAAAGTTGTTGCGGTTAAAACGTTCGTAGTTGAACTTGTGCTTCATACGGGTAGTACAACTTACAATTGTGGTTAGTACTATACCTTTATGTATGTAAGCGTATTACCGGTGGAGTTCTTATATATAATTAAGTACTTGTATTTTTTTATATATTCCTCCTATTTAAAAACCTGCATTAGTGCTCTTCATCGAGTGTTATTGTGGGCCGGTACAATTACTTTGAACAAATTAGAGTGCTTAAAGCAGGCTTCAATAGGCCTGAATATTCTGTGCATGGGATAATGAAATAAGACCTCTGTTCTGCTTTCATTGGTTTTCAGATCAAGAGGTAATGATTAATAGAAGCAGTTTGGGGGCATTAGTATTACGACGCGAGAGGTGAAATTCTTGGACCGTCGTAAGACTAACTTAAGTGAAAGCATTTGCCAAAATGTTTTCATTAATCAAGAACGAAAGTTAGAGGTTCGAAGGCGATCAGATACCGCCCTAGTTCTAACCATAAACGATGCCAGCTAGCAATTGGGTGTAGCTACTTTTATGGCTCTCTCAGTCGCTTCCCGGGAAACCAAAGCTTTTGGGCTCCGGGGGAAGTATGGTTGCAAAGCTGAAACTTAAAGGAATTGACGGAAGGGCACCACCAGGAGTGGAGCCTGCGGCTTAATTTGACTCAACACAGGAAAACTTACCAGGTCCGCACCTAAGTGTGTAAGACAGATTGATAGCTCTTTCTCGAATCTATGGGTGGTGGTGCATGGCCGTTCTTAGGAAACGCATTATCTCTCATTGTTGTATATATTTGTGTGAGAACAACGAAGAAAAATATATATTTTTTTGTCCTTTTTGAATCAAATAATACTGAGGAATGTCTAGCATAAAAAAATAATTAAAGTTTTTTCATCCAGAATTGCCTCTTATTAATGTTTCGAAAGGAAATTTTGTTGTAAATATAAATATTTAATATTCTTCTTGATATTCGTTATAAAATACGAATATTATAATGATTTCATTATGAGAACGCTCTATATATAATAATATAGTGTAATTATCATTATAAATTTTAATATACGTATATACAACCTCAACTCATATGGGACTACCCCCTGAATTTAAGCATATTAATTAGGGGAGGAAAAGAAACTAACCAGGATTTTCTTAGTAGCGGCGAGCGAAAAGAAATCAGTTCAGCACTAAGTCACTTTGTCTATATGGCAAACGTGAGATGCAGTGTATGGAGCGTCAATATTCTAGTATGAGAAATTAACGATTTAAGTCCTTCTTAAATGAGGCCATTTACCCATAGAGGGTGCCAGGCCCGTATAACGTTAATGATTACTAGATGATGTTTCCAAAGAGTCGTGTTGCTTGATAGTGCAGCACTAAGTGGGTGGTAAACTCCATCTAAAACTAAATATAACCATGAGACCGATAGTAAACAAGTACCGTGAGGGAAAGTTGAAAAGAACTCTGAATAGACAGTTAAACAGTACGTGAAACTGCTTAGAGGTTAAGCCCGATTAACCTGAATATCCGTTATGGAAAATTCATCATTAAAGTTGTAATATTTTAACAATATTATAATAATAGTGTGCATTTTTTCCATATAAGGACATTGTAATCTATTAGCATATAACAAATTTATCATAAAATATGACTTATAGTTTATTCAAATTATTATGCTTGCATTTTAACATAGAATAAATGTCATTAATTTGATAAAGTGTTGATAAATTAAAATTAATACAGTGCGTTAATTTTTCGAAATTATATAATGGCATAATTATCATTGATTTTTGTGTTTATTATATGCATTTGTATGATTAACAATGCGAAAGATTCAGGATACCTTCGGGACCCGTCTTGAAACACGGACCAAGGAGTCTAACATATGTGCAAGTTATTGGGAGATAAACCTAATAGCGTAATTAACTTGACTAATAATGGGATTAGTTTTTTAACTATTTATAGATAATTAACACAATCCCGGGGCGTTCTATATAGTTATGTATAATAATATTTATATTATTTATGCCTCTAACTGGAACGTACCTTGAGCATATATGCTGTGACCCGAAAGATGGTGAACTATACTTGATCAGGTTGAAGTCAGGGGAAACCCTGATGGAAGACCGAAACAGTTCTGACGTGCAAATCGATTGTCAGAATTGAGTATAGGGGCGAAAGACCAATCGAACCATCTAGTAGCTGGTTCCTTCCGAAGTTTCCCTCAGGATAGCTGGTGCATTTTAATGTTATATAAAATAATCTTATCTGGTAAAGCGAATGATTAGAGGCCTTAGGGTCGAAACGATCTTAACCTATTCTCAAACTTTAAATGGGTAAGAACCGTATCTTTCTTGATATGAAGTTTAAGGTTATGATATAATGTGCCCAGTGGGCCACCTTTGGTAAGCAGAACTGGCGCTGTGGGATGAACCAAACGTAATGTTACGGTGCCCAAATTAACAACTCATGCAGAAACCATGAAAGGCGTTGGTTGCTTAAAACAGCAGGACGGTGATCATGGAAGTCGAAATCCGCTAAGGAGTGTGTAACAACTCACCTGCCGAAGCAACTAGCCCTTAAAATGGATGGCGCTTAAGTTGTATACCTATTCATTACCGCTAAAGTAGATGATTTATATTACTTGTGATATAAATTTTGAAACTTTAGTGAGTAGGAAGGTACAATGGTATGCGTAGAAGTGTTTGGCGTAAGCCTTCATGGAGCTGCCATTGGCACAGATCTTGGTGGTAGTAGCAAATAATCGAATGAGACCTTGGAGGACTGAAGTGGAGAAGGGTTTCGTGTGAACAGTGGTTGATCACGAGTTAGTCGGTCCTAAGTTCAAGGCGAAAGCCGAAAATTTTCAAGTACAAAATCAGTGAGTAATATTGTCAAATCTTTTATGATTTTTAAATACTTGAATAATTTTGAACGAAAGGGAATACGGTTCCAATTCCGTAACCTGTTGAGTATCCGTTTGTTATTAAATATGGGCCTCGTGCTCATAGATGGTAGATGGGCTAGAAGAGCATGACATATACTGTTGTGTCGATATGTCTCCTCGGACCTTGAAAATTTATGGTGGGGACACGCAAACTTCTCAACAGGCCGTACCAATATCCGCAGCTGGTCTCCAAGGTGAAGAGTCTCTAGTCGATAGAATAATGTAGGTAAGGGAAGTCGGCAAATTAGATCCGTAACTTCGGGATAAGGATTGGCTCTGAAGATTGAGATAGTCGGGCTTGATTGGGAAACGATAACACGGTTTATGTGCTCGTTCTGGGTAAATAGAGTTTCTATCATTTATGGTAGTTACTTGTTCCCCGGATAGTTTAGTTACGTAGCCAATTGTGGAACTTTCTTGCTAAAATTTTTAAGAATACTAATTGGGTTAAACCAGTTAGTTCTTATTAATTATAACGATTATCAATTAACAATCAATTCAGAACTGGCACGGACTTGGGGAATCCGACTGTCTAATTAAAACAAAGCATTGTGATGGCCCTAGCGGGTGTTGACACAATGTGATTTCTGCCCAGTGCTCTGAATGTCAAAGTGAAGAAATTCAAGCATTAGAAGATTGATAGCAAAGGGTCTCATCTCATCCGGTGACAGCAATGTCATCAGCGCCAGAGTGGTAACAGGCGGACTATATTGCTTCAGACAGTTCATTTATCTCGCAGGTTACACTCGAGATTGGACTTAGCCTATACACTATGTTGGAGAGAAGACGCTTGCTACCTAGGCATAATGTGAAATTAGGTATATACATCGTGGTTGTAAAACTTGAGGTGGGTTTTTAGTACGTATGCGTGATTACTTCGTTATAATGAATCGTGCATGCTAGTGGGGTTTGGCCTCCACTAGTATCTTTGAAGATTTTCCTTCCTCAGCGATCAAAAAAAAAAAAAAAAAAAAAAAATAGCCGAATGCCTCGTCATCTAATTAGTGACGCGCATGAATGGATTAACGAGATTCCTACTGTCCCTATCTACTCAGTTGCTTTTTGACTGCCACTCGAAGCAGACGTGTTTTTCAAGCGGTCCGCTATACCGTCGTTCGAGTAAAGTAAAAAGTGATTTTTCCAAGTGGAAAATATATCAAAACTTCCGCGAGATCACGCGCTGTTCGCGAGTGAAATCGGGTGTTAGTTTGGTGAAAAAACAGAGCAGATATTTGCAAATTAATATTTGCAAAATAAACGCTAAAAACAACCACGTGCGGAACCCTAGTTCGTAAACAAGTGCGAATAGTTCGACAACAAGTCGGAATAGTTCGACAGCACGCTCGAGTTCGAAGCTTTGGTTCGAAGCTTTGGCTCGAGTTCGGAGCGTTCGGTTCGTGTATCCGCTGAGACTTTGGTTCGAGTCTCCACTAAGTGCCGGGCAATGGAAATAGAGACGGAGGCCGACGCCAGCCACACTAGCCTGGCTAGTGTAGGGGCGAGCTCGTCGTCGAGCGTTCCCGCCCGCAGGCGGGGTCGGCCGAAGTCCTCAGCCGCCAAACAGGGAGCCAAGAAGATCGGGCTTGGGATTGGGCTAGCTGGAGAGCGGCCGATCCCAGCCGAGAGATCGCCGCCAACATCGCTCCCCTTTGAGCAGGCTCCATGCACCTCTGCCGCTGCCGCTGCCACCACCGCTGCCAGTACTTCTGCCGCCGCTGCCACCACCGCTGCCGCCACCGCTGCCGCCACCGCTGCCACCACCGCTGACACATGCCCGGCAACTGGCATTGTCGCGGCAGGCTACTCGGCCATCATCGCAGAAATGTCTGCGATAAGGATGGCGGTGAGCGAGGCTGTCCTTAAGGGGCTGATGCCGCCCGAAGCCTCAATGGAAATCCTCGTCGCGACCAACCGGTACGACGAGTTGGTCATGGCCCTGGCTGGGGAAAAGGTGCGCCTGGAGGAGAGGGCAAGGATGCCGCCTCCACCGAGACCCGCTGCTGCTGCCCACACGGGCACCACTGCCGTCACAACCGCTGCGTATGCGACAGCCTTCCCAGGCCTGCCCGCACCGAGCGCCGTCGCTGCACCGATCCCAAAGCCTAGGGATACCTGGTCTGCTCTAATAAAGAGCAAAAACCCGGAGGAGACCAGCAAGGAGCTTGTGGAGAGAGTTAAGAAGACCGTGGTGCCGACTCTTGGAGTCCGCGTCCACGAGGTTCGCGAACTGAAGAGCGGAGGAGCGATTATTCGCACCCCTTCAGTGAGCGAACTGAGGAAGGTAGTGGCCAGCAGCAAGTTCACCGAAGCAGGATTGGAGGTCAAGAAGTGGCCGGAGACCAAGCCTCAGGTCGTGGTGTATGACGTGGACACGTCCATAACACCGGAAGAGTTCATGGAGGAGCTCTTCACAAAGAACCTGGAGGAGACCATGACTGCCGCGGAGTTCGAAAGTCGGTTCACCTGGGCAGTAAACCCTGGTCGGTCACCGACGGCGCCACGATCAACGTGACGCTAGAGGTCGACGCAAAGGCACAGGAGGCGTTGCGCGAATGCGTATACATCAAGTGGTTTAGATGCCGCTGCCGCTCCTTGGTCAGAACATACGCCTGCCACAGATGTGCAGGCTTCGACCACAAGGTGTCGCAATGTCGCCTAAAGGAGAACGTGTGCCACCGGTGTGGACAGAACGGCCACAACGTTGCACGGTGTCCCAACCCCGTGGACTGCCGCAACTGCCGCTTCAAGGGGTACCCTGCAGCACATTCCATGCTGTCAGCGGCGTGCCCGATCTACGGAGCGGTACTGGCGAGGGTGCAAGCTAGACATTAATGTTTAGCTTCATCCAAGCTAATTGTGGCCGTGGCCGAGCGGCTGTGATGGAACTCGGAGCCATCATGCGCAGCTCTGGCCGTCAGTTCGCACTGGTCCAGGAGCCGTACGTCGATGGAGCAGGGCGGATTACCGGCCTTCCTTCTGGAATGCGAGTTTTCAGGACCGCCGAGGAAAAGCTGCTATCATCGTCGACGAGCCGGACGCCATCTGCATGCCAATGGAGACCCTTACCACGGATTTTGGAGTATGCGTCAGAGTTACGGGAAGATTCGGCTCAATCTTCCTATGCTCCGTGTACTGCCAATTCGACACCGACTTGGCGCCGTACCTCAGGTACTTAGATGCGGTGCTGCTGCTGGGCAGCCGCACTCCTGTCATCTTTGGGCTCGACGCGAACGCAGTATCCCCAGCGTGGTTTAGCAAGCTCTCCGGACACAATCGGGGGCAAGCTAACTATGCACGGGGTGAGCTGCTGTCTGAGTGGATAACCGAGATGAGAGCCGGCGTGCTCAATGAAGCCAGTCGGGTGTTTACATTCGATAACCGTAGAGGCCAAAGCGATATCGATGTGACAATCGTCAACCAAGCTGCGACTATGTGGGCCACATACGATTGGGAAGTGAAGGAATGGGACACCAGCGATCACAACATGATCCATGTTGTGGTGACGACTGACCCGAACGACACAGTTGAGCCCATTGCTCCTGTGCCGTCATGGAAGCTTTCCAATGCGCGCTGGCGATTGTTCGAGGAGGAAGTGGTAAGGGAGATTCCCGAATTACCGGAAGACATCGCCGAATCGCCGTTGGACAACCAAGTGTCTGCACTGCGCTCTGTATTGCACAGTGTGTGCGACAGAGTGCTGGGACGCAGCACACCGAAAGCCGCGAGAAAAGAAGTTTGGTGGACTGCCGAACTACACTCCAAACGCCGAGAGGTCAGGAGACTGAGGCGAAGGCTCCAGGACGCTCGTCGGCATGAGACCGACGCAGCAGAGGAACTTGTGCTCGCGTTGAGGATCTCCTCAGCGCAGTACAAGAATCTCATCCTGAGATCGAAGGAAGACAACTGGCGACGCTTCGTGGGAGAGAATAGAGATGATCCATGGGGGCACGTCTACAGGATTTGCCGAGGCCGCAAAAAGAGCACGGAGATTGGATGCCTTCGAACGGATGGTAGGCTGGTCGCAACATGGCGCGACTGTGCGGGTGTGCTCCTTCGCAACTTCTTTCCTGTTGCGGAGACGAATGCACACATTGCCATCCCGATCGAGGCTCCACCGGCCCTCGAAGCTTTCGAGGTTGATGCATGCGTCGCCAGGTTGAAGAGCAGACGCTCTCCCGGCATGGACGGCATCACAGGTGCCATTTGCCAGGCATTGTGGCGTGCCATCCCTCAGCACATGACAGCGATGTATTCCCGCTGCCTGGAGACAGGGTATTTCCCAACGGAATGGAAGCATCCAAGGGTGGTTCCACTCCTGAAGGGACCCGATAAGGACCGGATCGATCCTACCTCATATCGGGGTATCTGTCTGTTGCCAGTGCTGGGCAAAGTGCTTGAGGGCATCATGGTGAATCGTCTGAAGGACACCATTCCGGATGGCTGCAGATGGCAATTTGGCTTTCGCCAAGGACGTTGTGTGGAGGATGCTTGGAAACACGTCGTGAGTACTGTTTCGGCCAGCCGGTCGAAATACGTGCTCGGAGTCTTCGTGGATTTCAAGGGAGCCTTCGACAACGTTGAGTGGAATGCTGCACTACGCCGCCTCCTTGAGCTGGGATGCCGAGAAGCAAGCTTGTGGCGAAGTTTCTTCTCCGGCCGGAGTGCGAGCATCGTCAGTAGACATGGAGTAGCCACTGTTCCGGTGACAAGAGGTTGCCCGCAGGGGTCCATAAGTGGTCCATTTATATGGAACATCTTAATGGACGTGTTGCTCCAGCGCTTAGAGCCCCTTGGTGCGCTCAGCGCGTATGCTGACGACTTGCTCCTCCTCATCGAAGGGAATGCCCGATCAGAGCTCGAACAAAAAGGAGGTGAGTTAATGTCCATCGTAGGCGCTTGGGGAGTTGAAGTCGGCGTTGCCGTTTCAACTAGCAAGACGGCGATCATGCTGCACAATGGCATACTTAGACTGCCGCCAGGTACGGTGCGGAAGCCTGCCATATAAGCGCAAGTATCGGTACCTAGGCATCACGGTCGGCGAGCGGTTGAGTTTTCTCCCGCACATTACGGGCTTGCGTGATAAGCTGACCGGAGTCGTAGGGGCATTGTCGCGCGTACTGCGGGTCGACTGGGGACTCAGTCCCCGCGCAAAGCGGACAATATATGCCGGACTCATGGTGGCCTGTGCACTATTTGGGGCCTCGGTTTGGTCTGTCGTGACGACGACGCAAGTGGTTGTCAGGAGGCATCTGCTTGCGTGCCAAAGGATCGTCCTGATTGGATGCCTACCGGTATGCCGAACAGTGTCCACCATGGCGCTGCAAGTACTAGCTGGAGCCCCCCCGTTTGATCTGGTTGCCAGACGCCTGGCAATCAGCTTCAAACTAAAGCGTGACTACCCGCTGGAGGAGAGCGATTGGCTGTACGGCGAAGATTTGGCAAATCTTAGCTGGAAGCAGAAGATGGCGCGACTAGACGAAGACCTGTTGTGCGAGTGGCAACGCAGATGGGATGATGGTGACTCCCCAGGACGGGTGACGCACCGCTTCATCCCGAACGCAGGCTTCGTCTACAGCGAACGAAGGTTTGGCTTCACGCTGCGCGCTGGGTTCCTGCTGACGAGCCACGGATCGCTCAATGCATTTCTGCATGGAAGAAGCCTTAGCGACACGCCAGCATGTCTATGCGGCGCAGAACGCGAGGATTGGCAGCACTTCCTATGTGCTTGTCCCCTCTATACAGACTTGCGAGACCTCGATGGACTTGGAGTGCAGTACACGGATGGCGACTGGACCTTCTCCGATGTGACGGCTTCTCAGGAGAGAATGCGGACTCTCGACAGGTTCGCCGGACTGGCGTTCTCCAGGCGACAGCAGCTGCTGAATGCGCAAGCGGCGCACGGGCTGGGTGGATTCCCTATCCAGGCCGGTCGGGGCTAAAAGGGAGGATCGAGCTGAGTCTTTAAGATCGGTACCACGGGTTGTGCAGTTCCAAGGCTGCACATTGAGGTCGGCCCCCTAGTGGGAGTATCGTGGTGGCTGTGGTTGATACCCAAACGTTACGCGGGGAGAGCCGCTAGGCTCCTCGTGGAGTTGCGCTCTCAACCGGGTGCCGAGACCCATAGATCGGAAGACGTGTTAGATACACCTCGCCCCTCACCAAGGGGGATTGTATGCCCGACCAGGATACTTTCAATTGGTACCAGAAGAGTCGCTATGTACATAGCTATAGCTTCTTTTTCCTCTTCTCTTCCTGCGTATGTAGCGGTGGTGCGTGATGGCGTGATATATGTAAATATATCGCACTAATCGAGGCTAAGCTGCAAATAAACATTAGACGCCGTGGTTGAAATCCCTCCCTGAGGAACCGCCACGTAAAATAAAGCTGAGAGATCAGATTCATTCTGTCCCTATCTACCAGTTGCTTTTTGACTGCCACTCGAAGCAGACGTGTTTTTCAAGCGGTCCGCTATACCGTCGTTCGAATAAAGTAAAAAGTGATTTTTCCAAGTGGAAAATACATCAAAATTGCCGCGAGATCACGCGCTGTTCGTGAGTGAAATCGGGTGTTAATTTGGTGAAAAAACAGAGCAGATATTTGCAAATTATTATTTGCAAAATAAACGCTAAACACAACCACGTGCGGAACCCTAGTTCGTAAACAAGTGCGAATAGATCGACAACAAGTCGAAATAGTTCGACAGCACGTTCGAGTTCGAAGCTTTGGTTCGAAGCTTTGGCTCGAGTTCGGAGTGTTCGGTTCGTGTCTCCGCTGAGACGTTGGTTCGAGTCTCCACTAAGTGCCGATTAGTTGAGTCACGCCAATAGAGGAAGCCACAACTCGCCGGGCCATGGAAATAGAGACGGAGGCCGACGCCAGCGACACTAGCCTGGCTAGTGTAGGGGCGAGCTCGTCGTCGAGCATTCCCGCCCGCAGGCGGGGTCGGCCGAAGTCCTCAGCCGCCAAACAGGGAGCCAAGAAGATCGGGCTTGGGATTGGGCTAGCTGGAGAGCGGCCGATCCCAGCCGAGAGATCGCCGCCAACGTCGCTCCCCTTTGAGCAGGCTCCTTGCACCTCTGCCGCTGCCGCTGCCGCTGCCACCACCGCTACCAGTACTCCTGCCGCCGCTGCCACCACCGCTCCCGCCACCGCTCCCGCCACCGCTCCCGCCACCGCTGCCACCACCGCTACCAGTACTCCTGCCGACGCTGCCGCCACCGCTCCCGCCACCGCTGCCACCACCGCTGCCACCACCGCTGCCACATGCCCGGCAACTGACATTGTCGCGGCAGGCTACTCGGCCATCATCGCAGAAATGTCTGCGATAAGGATGGCGGTGAGCGAGGCTGTCCTTAAGGGGCTGATGCCGCCCGAGGCCTCAATGGAAATCCTCGTCGCGACCAACCGGTACGACGAGTTGGTCATGGCCCTGGCTGGGGAAAAGTGCGCCTGGAGGAGAGGGCAAGGATGCCGCCTCCACCGAGACCAGCAAGGAGCTTGTGGAGAGAGTTAAGAAGACCGTGGTGCCGACTCTTGGAGTCCGCGTCCACGAGGTTCGCGAGCTGAAGAGCGGAGGAGCGATTATTCGCACCCCTTCAGTGAGCGAACTGAGGAAGGTAGTGGCCAGCAGCAAGTTCACCGAAGCAGGATTGGAGGTCAAGAAGAGGCCGGAGACCAAGCCTCAGGTCGTGGTGTATGACGTGGACACGTCCATAACACCGGAAGAGTTCATGGAGGAGCTCTTC
Organism: Drosophila persimilis; assembly: GCF_003286085.1. Taxonomy (NCBI): domain Eukaryota; kingdom Metazoa; phylum Arthropoda; class Insecta; order Diptera; family Drosophilidae; genus Drosophila; species Drosophila persimilis. Next base: position 12,202 of record NW_020825616.1, read on the forward strand.
ACAAAGAACCTGGAGGAGACCATGACTGCCGCGGAGTTTTAAAAGTCGGTTCACCTGGGCAGTAAACCCTGGTCGGTCACCGACGGCGCCACGATCAACGCGACGCTAGAGGTCGACGCAAAGGCACAGGAGGCGTTGCACGAATGCGTGTACATCAAGTGGTTTAGATGCCGCTGCCGCTCCTTGGTCAGAACATACGCCTGCCACAGATGTGCAGGCTTCGACCACAAGGTGTCGCAATGTCGCCTAAAGGAGAACGTGTGCCACCGGTGTGGACAGAACGGCCACAACGTTGCACGGTGTCCCAACCCCGTGGACTGCCGCAACTGCCGCTTCAAGGGGTACCCTGCAGCACATTCCATGCTGTCAGCGGCGTGCCCGATCTACGGAGCGGTACTGGCGAGGGTGCAAGCTAGACATTAATGTTTAGCTTCATCCAAGCTAATTGTGGCCGTGGCCGAGCGGCTGTGATGGAACTCGGAGCCATCATGCGCAGCTCTGGCCGTCAGTTCGCACTGGTCCAGGAGCCGTACGTCGATGGAGCAGGGCGGATTACCGGCCTTCCTTCTGGAATGCGAGTTTTCCAGGACCGCCGAGGAAAAGCTGCTATCATCGTCGACGAACCGGACGCCATCTGCATGCCAATGGAGACCCTTACCACGGATTTTGGAGTATGCGTCAGAGTTACGGGAAGATTCGGCTCAATCTTCCTATGCTCCGTGTACTGCCAATTCGACATCCGACTTGGCGCCGTACCTCAGGTACTTAGATGCGGTGCTGCTGCTGGGCAGCCGCACTTCCTGTCATCTTTGGGCTCGACGCGAACGCAGTATCCCCAGCGTGGTTTAGCAAGCTCTCCGAACACAATCGGGGGCAAGCTAACTATGCACGGGGTGAGCTGCTGTCTGAGTGGATAACCGAGATGAGAGCCGGCGTGCTCAATGAAGCCAGTCGGGTGTTTACATTCGATAACCGTAGAGGCCAAAGCGATATCGATGTGACAATCGTCAACCAAGCTGCGACTATGTGGGCCACATACGATTGAGAAGTGAAGGAATGGGACACCAGCGATCACAACATGATCCATGTTGTGGTGACGACTGACCCGAACGACACAGTTGAGCCCATTGCTCCTGTGCCGTCATGGAAGCTTTCCAATGCGCGCTGGCGATTGTTCGAGGAGGAAGTGGTAAGGGAGATTCCCGAATTACCGGAAGACATCGCCGAATCGCCGTTGGACAACCAAGTGTCTGCACTGCGCTCTGTAGTGCACAGTGTGTGCGACAGAGTGCTGGGACGCAGCACACCGAGAGCCGCGAGAAAAGTAGTTTGGTGGACTGCCGAACTACACTCCAAACGCCGAGAGGTCAGGAGACTGAGGCGAAGGCTCCAGGACGCTCGTCGGCATGAGACCGACGCAGCAGAGGAACTTGTGCTCGCGTTGAGGATCTCCTCAGCGCAGTACAAGAAGCTCATCCTGAGATCGAAGGAAGACAACTGGCGACGCTTCGTGGGAGAGAACAGAGATGATCCATGGGGGCACGTCTACAGGATTTGCCGAGGCCGCAAAAAGAGCACGGAGATTGGATGCCTTCGAACGGATGGTAGGCTGGTCGCAACATGGCGCGACTGTGCGGGTGTGCTCCTTCGCAACTTCTTTCCTGTTGCGGAGACGAATGCACACATTGCCATCCCGATCGAGGCTCCACCAGGCCCTCGAAGCTTTCGAGGTTGATGCATGCGTCGCCAGGTTGAAGAGCAGACGCTCTCCCGGCATGGACGGCATCACAGGTGCCATTTGCAAGGCATTGTGGCGTGCCATCCCTCAGCACATGACAGCGATGTATTCCCGCTGCCTGGAGACAGGGTATTTCCCAACGGAATGGAAGCATCCCAGGGTGGTTCCACTCCTGAAGGGACCCGATAAGGACCGGACCGATCCTACCTCATATCGGGGTATCTGTCTGTTGCCAGTGCTGGGCAAAGTGCTTGAGGGCATCATGGTGAATCGTCTGAAGGACACCATTCCGGATGGCTGCAGATGGCAATTTGGCTTTCGCCAAGGACGTTGTGTGGAGGATGCTTGGAAACACGTCGTGAGTACTGTTTCGGCCAGCCGGTCGAAATACGTGCTCGGAGTCTTCGTGGATTTCAAGGGAGCCTTCGACAACGTTGAGTGGAATGCTGCACTACGCCGCCTCCTTGAGCTGGGATGAAGAGAAGCAAGCTTGTGGCGAAGTTTCTTCTCCGGCCGGAGTGCGAGCATCGTCAGTAGACATGGAGTAGCCACTGTTCCGGTGACAAGAGGTTGCCCGCAGGGGTCCATAAGTGGTCCATTTATATGGAACATCTTAATGGACGTGTTGCTCCAGCGCTTAGAGCCCCTTGGTGCGCTCAGCGCGTATGCTGACGACTTGCTCCTCCTCATCGAAGGGAATGCCCGATCAGAGCTCGAACAAAAAGGAGGTGAGTTAATGTCCATCGTAGGCGCTTGGGGAGTTGAAGTCGGCGTTGCCGTTTCAACTAGCAAGACGGCGATCATGCTGCTCAAAGGCATACTTAGACGGCCGCCAGTGGTACGGTTTGCTGGAGCAAGCCTGCCATATAAGCGCAAGTATCGGTACCTAGGCATCACGGTCGGCGAGCGGTTGAGTTTTCTCCCGCACATCACGGGCTTGCGTGATAAGCTGACCGGAGTCGTAGGGGTATTGTCGCGCGTACTGCGGGTCGACTGGGGACTCAGTCCCCGCGCAAAGCAGACAATATATGCCGGACTCATGGTGCCCTGTGCACTATTTGGTGCCTCGGTTTGGTCAGTCGTGACGACGACGCAAGTGGTTGCCAGGAGGCATCTGCTTGCGTGCCAAAGGATCGTCCTGATTGGATGCCTACCGGTATACCGAACAGTGTCCACCATGGCGCTGCAAGTACTAGCTGGAGCCCCCCCGTTTGATCTGGTTGCCAGACGCCTGGCAATCAGCTTCAAACTAAAGCGTGACTACCCGCTGGAGGAGAGCGATTGGCTGTACGGCGAAGATTTGGCAAATCTTAGCTGGAAGCAGAAGATGGCGTGACTAGACGAAGACCTGTTGTGCGAGTGGCAACGCAGATGGGATGATGGTGACTCCCCAGGACGGGTGACGCACCGCTTCATCCCGAACGCAGGCTTCGTCTACAGCGAACGAAGGTTTGGCTTCACGCTGCGCGCTGGGTTCCTGCTGACGGGCCACGGATCGCTCAATGCATTTCTGCATGGAAGAAGCCTTAGCGACACGCCAGCATGTCTATGCGGCGCAGAACGCGAGGATTGGCAGCACTTCCTATGTGCTTGTCCCCTCTATACAGACTTGCGAGACCTCGATGGACTTGGAGTGCAGTACACGGACGGCGACTGGACCTTCTCCGATGTGACGGCTTCTCAGGAGAGAATGCGGACTCTCGACAGGTTCGCCGGACTGGCGTTCTCCAGGCGACAGCAGCTGCTGAATGCGCAAGCGGCGCACGGGCTGGGTGGATTCCCTATCCAGGCCGGTCGGGGCTAAAGAGGAGGATCGAGCTGAGTCCTTAAGATCGGTACCACGGGTTGTGCAGTTCCAAGGCTGCACATTGAGGTCGGCCCCCTAGTGGGAGTATCGTGGTGGCTGTGGTTGATACCCAAACGTTACGCGGGGAGAGCCGCTAGGCTCCTCGTGGAGTTGCGCTCTCAACCGGGTGCCGAGACCCATAGATCGGAAGACGTGTTAGATACACCTCGCCCCTCACCAAGGGGGATTGTATGCCCGACCAGGATACTTTCAATTGGTACCAGAAGAGTCGCTATGTACATAGCTATAGCTTCTTTTTCCTCTTCTCTTCCTGCGTATGTAGCGGTGGTGCGTGATGGCGTGATATATGTAAATATATCGCACTAATCGAGGCTAAGCTGCAAATAAACATTAGACGCCGTGGTTGAAATCCCTCCCTGAGGAACCGCCACGTAAAATAAAGCTGAGAGATCAGATTCATTCTGTCCCTATCTACCCTTAGTCGCTTTCTAACTGTCGTTAAGAGCAGACGTGTTTTTCTGCTTGCCGAAGCCAAGGTTTTCGATTTCGTTTTCTGCTTTGTGCGGTGTTTCTTTCGTTGACCGAAACCGGTTTTTAGGGCGCTAGCGTGTGCCTGTGTTTGCGTGTGTGTGTAAAAATTTCCATTTATAGCTGCTTATCGCGATAAAGATCTTTGGTGGTGGCTGCTATGAATAAGAAAAAGAAAAATTCGGCGGCCGTTGAGAAGCTTTCTTCCGATGAAGAACTGGCTGCTTCTGAGCCGCTGAAATTGAAGAGGAAGGGGAAGCTGGTTGGGCGGTTGAATAGGGCCACCTCGGAGACCAATATCGCCATGCTGTCTCCGGAGAACGGTAGTGGTGGTTCCCAGGATACCCGTGGGGACCACGGCAAGTGTGCTAAGGAAGTGAATGTGGGTGTGGCTCCCACTGTGGAGGCGGCAGATATGCCGCAGTTTGCGGTGCCTGCATTGCCAAAGACGCAGGTGAGTAACACTATAGAGCGAATGCAGGCTATAAACCAGCAGGTGTTGAGTGTGGCGTTGGACGGTGGTGCGACAACGGAGGTTATGTGCAGTTTGGTGGGCTGCAGTAGCCAATATGAGGCGCTGATTTTTTCGCTTGTTGCCGAAAATGAGCGTCTGCGCGGCCGTTTGGAGGCCATCGGTCCGAAGAATGTTGGCGATCTGGCGCCGGTTCCGCCGGCAGCAGCGGTGGATTTTTCAACCCCTGTGGAGCCGCGACCGGTTGACACCTGGTCCTTGGTGGTGCGGAGCAAAAATGCCGGAGTGCACGCACGGGACGTGGTAGAGAAAGTTGTGAAAGAGGTGGGGCCATCCTTGGGGGTGCGCGTACATGAGGTTAAGCCTCGCCGTGATGGTAGTGTGATTATTCGCACTCCATCTGTTGCCGAGCGGAAGAAAATTGCGGAAAATGAAAAGTTTGACGAGGTAGGACTGACTGTGTAGGTCAATGAATAGATGGGGCCCAGAGTGGTCGTACATGGTGTGCACAGGCAAATAACACCTGAAGAGTTCATGGGTGACCTATTTGAGCTGAACCTGAAGGATAAGATGACTGCTGAGGCTTTTAGTGGTATTCAAATGATCACGAAGCCCTGGGAGGCTTCTGAGGGTGCGATCAATGTGGTCCTTGAGGGTGCTGGCACCGCCATGCAATCTCTCCTGGATGCAGGGCGTTGCTATATCAAGTGGTTTTCTTTTCGTGTTAGGGACTCTGACCCGATTGTTGGTTGCTTCCGATGCCTGGGGACCGACCACCGAGTCTCCCAGTGCAGAGTCAAGCACGACATTTGTCGTCGTTGTGGCCAAGCGGGGCACCATGCGGCTAAGTGCAGCAATGCGCTTAACTGCCGCAACTGTGCCTTTAAGGGTAGACCTTCGGGGCATCTTATGATGTCCTTGGCTTGTCCCGTGTACAGTGCAATGGTGGCTCGGGCGAATGCTAGACACTGATGGCTTGCAAGTTTCTACAGATGAATTGTCAAGGGTCGTTTGCAGTTATGTGTGAGGTGGGGAATATGATGCTTGAGAGGGGTTGCGGTGTTGCACTGCTGCAGGAACCGTATGCCGCCAATGGTCGTGTGCGTGGATTGCCCGCAGATATGCGGGTTTTCTCTGACAGTGGGACCAATGCTGCAATAGTTGTGAATGACCCTAGCGTGGAGTGCACACTTGTAAACTCTACTGACTGGGGCGTGTGTGTGAATATTAGTGGTAGTTTAGGTAGGGTCTTTGTTAGTAGTGTATATTGCAAGTTTGGGGAACCCCTTGAGCCTTACATGGTGTACATGGAAGAGGTGCTGCTGCTGGCGGGTGGCGTGCCAGCCATCCTGGGTCTTGATGCGAATGCATCATCCCCTATGTGGTTCAGTAAAATATCTGGGCATGCGTCTGGGTATTTGAGCTACAGTCGGGGTGAAATTCTAGCCGAGTGGGCCGTATCTCAGGATGTGCGGGTCATTAATGAACCCAGCGAGTGGTATTCTTTTGACGGTCCGATGGGGAAAAGTGACATTGATGTTACTTTTGTGAATGAGGCAGCAATGAGAGTGAATGATTTCAGCTGGAGTGTTTTGGGTGGGCACGGTGTGAGTGATCATAATCCTATTGAGTTTGTGGCTCATGCCACGCCCACTGTGCGTGAAACGGTTGTGGGTAATCGTTGGCGCACCAGTGGTGCGAGCTGGAGCCCTCACGGCTTTTGGGTGAAAGAGGCGGCAGCTCAGGTTCCTCTTAGCACCTTCTGTGCTATGGGGACTGATGAGCAGGTTGAATGTGTGGAGAATTGGCTGACTCGTGCGAATGATTGCATGTTTGAGAGACACCGAGAGGTGAATCGCAGGCGTGTAAAGTGGTGGACGTGGGAATAAAGTGTGAAGCGGCGGATGGTTAGGTCGCTGAGGAAGCGATTCCAAAGATCCTCCAATGCTGAAAACGCTTCCCAGCTCAGGGGTGAGCTTGGTCGATGTATGAATGAGTGCAAGGAAATGCTTGTAAAAGTGAAAGAGGCTGAGTGGCGTTCTTTTTGGAGCGCAATAAGGACGATCCCTGGGGTCGTGCTTATAAAATAGTTCGAGGTAGTGCTAGGGAACCTACGAGTGTGTGTGCTCTTCAGGTCAGAGGCACTTTGCTGACGACTTGGGTGGATTGTGTGAATGAATTGATGAGCGAATTCTTTCCAAGGGCGGAGCGGGAGGTTTTGCCGCCAAGTGTGGCTGGTCCTTCTGAGCCGCTCCTTGTGGGTGAGTTAGAGGTGGCTTTTTCGATGTTAAAGTCGAGAAAGTCGCCTGGGATGGATGGTTTTACGGGTGAAATGTGTAAGAGTGTGTGGAAGTCTATTCCGGACTACATGTACGAGCTGTTTTCAGGATGTGTGAGCGATGGCTACTTCCCTTGGAAATGGAAATGTGCGAGAGTGCTTGTGCTCTTAAAGTCGCCTGATAGGATAAGGAGCAATCCTCGATCTTTTCGGGGCATTAGTCTTCTCCCAGTGCTTGGCAAAGTTCTGGAGAGGGTTCTGGTAGAAAGGCTGCAGGAGAGAGTGAGCGACCAGATGTCTGATAGACGCTTGGAGGTATGTTCGCCACTCCGTGGAGTCCAGTACTGCTAAGTATGTCCTAGGTGTTTTTGTAGACTTTAAGGGGGCGTTCGACTACCTGAGTTGGGACAGTGTGGTTCGTAGATTGGATGAATGTGGCAGTCGGGACTTAGCTCTTTGGAAGAGCTATTTTTCCGGTAGACGTGCGACTGTTGTAGGATTGAATGAATGTGTGAGTGTAGACGTCGTTCGTGGTTGCCCGCAGGGATCCATTTGTGGGCCATTCATTTGGAACCTTATGATGGATACCTTGTTAGGTCAGCTTGAGCGTACGTATATGTGTTGTGCATATGCAGATGACCTGCTCATCATGATTGAGGGGCGGTCGCGCGATGAGATTGAGGCAAGTGCTGGAGTGGGCTTGCGCACTGTTCGCGAATGGGGCGATAGTGTTGGCGTTGATTTGGCAATGGACAAGACGGTGTCAATGCTGCTGAAAGGCAGGTTGGCGAACAGTCGACATCCTGTTGTCAGACTAGATGGCGTCAGTCTGAAGTATGTCACGGAGGTGAAATACCTTGGCATAACTTTTGGAGAAAGGATGTGTTTTACTCCTCATTTCACAGGTCTCAGAGGGCGGCTGCTCGTCGTGGTGGGACAGGTTCGACGAATTTTGCGGAATGAATGGGGCCTTAGCAGGAAGGCTGTACGGACCATATACGGGGGTCTGTTTGTTGCTTGCGCAGCATATGGATCTTCGGTGTGGTGTGGTGCGGCTATGAGTGTTGCGGGCAGAAAGAAAGTGCTGGCCTGCCAGAGAGTGATTTTGCTTGGATGTTTGCCGGTGTGCCGCACTGTCTCTACGGAGGCAATGCAGGTACTCCTTGGTGCTGTCCCTCTTGACTTGGAGATACGGCGTCGTGCTGTACGATACAAGATTAAGAGGCGTCTGCCTTTGTGTCAGAATGAATGGTTAGCTGATAGGGACGTGGAGAGCTTAGGAATTAGTGAGTGCAAGAGTTTGTTGGACGAATGCGTAATGTCTGACTGGCAAGTTAGATGGGATAGCAGTGAGAATGGTCGGGTTACTTACCAGTACATTCGTGATGTCACGTTTGTCTGCTGTCGACCGGAGTTTGGTTTAAACCTTAGTTCTGGGTTCCTCTTGACTGGTCACGGCTCTCTCAATGCATTCCTGCATTCGAGGGGCCTGAGTGACAGTCCGGAATGCCATTGTGGCTCGAGCGAGGAGACATGGAAACATGTTCTCTGTGAGTGCCCGTTGTATGGTGACCTTCGGGATCTGGATGCCTTGGGTGTTGTTGAAGTTAGGGGTGAGTTTGACGTTAGTCAAACGCTCTCCACGGTAGATAGGGTTAGAAGTTTTAACGAGTATGCAAGAGCTGTTTTTTCCAGACGACGCTTGGCGGTTTTCTGAGGAAATAGTATGTGTAATTGATTGTCATTTGTTTGTTTTTTCTTGTGTTTTTATTTGTGTTTAGACCCATCGCTTTTGCGATGACTGTCACAACCCGTGACTGTTTTGGAGTCAAAATTGGTAGTGTCCTTCGTGGCACGAAGCCTGACCAGAGGCTTTATTCTGGTACCACGGGAGCCAGTGCCCGCGGAACTCGTTTCCGTCCTGGCTATTGGTTGCGGCCCCTTGGGGAGCTTCGTGGTGGTTGTGGTTAACACTCAAGCGAGTAGAGCTTGGGCTCGACGTGGAGTTGCGTTATACAACCTGGTGCTGTGACCCACAGATCAGCAGAGGTTTAGATAGCCTCGCTCCACACCAGGGAGGAAGACATGGCCAAAACAGATTGTCTTCAACTGGTACCGGATGAACCGGGGCGCTGATTGACGCTTAAATTAATCCTGTGCTTGGCACCGTGAGATAAAGCCAATACGGCAGGTGTTCACGTAAAACACATTGACTTTAATGTCCCTATCTACCCAGTTGCTTTTTGACTGCCACTCGAAGCAGACGTGTTTTTCAAGCGGTCCGCTATACCGTCGTTCGAGTGAGGTAAAAAGTGATTTTTCCAAGTGGAAAATATATCAAAATTGCCGCGAGATCACGCGCTGTTCGCGAGTGAAATCGGGTGTTAATTTGGTGAAAAAACAGAGCAGATATTTGCAAATTAATATTTGCAAAATAAACGCTAAAAACAGCCACGTGCGGAACCATAGTTTGACAACAAGTTCGAATAGTTCGACAACAAGTCGGAATAGTTCGACAGCACGTTCGAGTTCGAAGCTTTTGTTGGAAGCTTCGGCTCGAGTTCGGAGCGTTCGGTTCATGTCTCCGCTTTGGTTCGAGTCTCCACTAAGTGCCGATTAGTGTTGAGTCACGCCAATAGAGGGAGCCACAACTCGCCGGGCTATGGAAATAGAGACGGAGGCCGACGCCAGCGACACTAGCCTGGCTAGTGTAGGGGCGAGCTCGTCGTCGAGCGTTCCCGCCCGCAGGCGGGGTCGGCCGAAGTCCTCAGCCGCCAAACAGGGAGCCAAGAAGATCGGGCTTGGGATTGGGCTAGCTGGAGAGCGGCCGATCCCAGCCGAGAGATCGCCGCCTACGTCGCTCCACTTTAAGCAGGCTCCATGCACCTCTGCCGCTGCCGCTGCCACCACCGCTGCCAGTACTTCTGCCGCCGCTGCCGCCACCGCTGCCGCCACCGCTGCCGCCACCGCTGCCGCCACCGCTGCCGCCACCGCTGCCGCCACCGCTGCCACCACCGCTGCCACATGCCCGGCAACTGGCATTGTCGCGGCAGGCTACTCGGCCATCATCGCGGAAATGTCTGCGATAAGGATGGCGGTGAGCGAGGCTGTCCTTAAGGGGCTGATGCCGCCAGAGGCCTCAATGGAAATCCTCGTCGCGACCAACCGGTACGACGAGTTGGTCATGGCCCTGGCTGGTGAAAAGGTGCACCTGGAGGAGAGGGCAAGGATGCCGCCTCCACCGAGACCCGCTGCTGCTGCCCACACGGGCACCACTGCCGTCACAACCGCTGCGTATGCGACAGCCTTCCCAGGCCTGCCCGCACCGAGCGCCGTCGCTGCACCGATCCCAAAGCCTAGGGATACCTGGTCTGCTCTAATAAAGAGCAAAAACCCGGAGGAGACCAGCAAGGAGCTTGTGGAGCGAGTAAAGAAGACCGTGGTGCCGACTCTTGGAGTCCGCGTCCACGAGGTTCGCGAGCTGAAGAGCGGAGGAGCGATTATTCGCACCCCTTCAGTGAGCGAAGTGAGGAAGGTTGTGGCCAGCAGCAAGTTCACCGAAGCAGGATTGGAGGTCAAGAAGAGGCCGGAGACCAAGCCTCAGGTCGTGGTGTATGACGTGGACACGTCCATAACACCTGAAGAGTTCATGGAGGAGCTCTTCACAAAGAACCTGGAGGAGACCATGACTGCCGCGGAGTTTAAAAAGTCGGTTCACCTGGGCAGTAAACCCTGGTCGGTCACCGACGGCGCCACGATCAACGTGACGCTAGAGGTCGACGCAAAGGCACAGGAGGCGTTGCACGAATGCGTGTACATCAAGTGGTTTAGATGCCGCTGCCGCTCCTTGGTCAGAACATACGCCTGCCACAGATGTGCAGGCTTCGACCACAAGGTGTCGCAATGTCGCCTAAAGGAGAACGTGTGCCACTGGTGTGGACAGAACGGCCACAACGTTGCACGGTGTCCCAACCCCGTGGACTGCCGCAACTGCCGCTTCAAGGGGTACCCTGCAGCACATTCCATGCTGTCAGCGGCGTGCCCGATCTACGGAGCGGTACCGGACGCCATCTGCATGCCAATGGAGACCCTTACCACGGATTTTGGAGTATGTGTCAGAGTTGCGGGAAGATTCGGCTCAATCTTCCTATGCTCCGTGTACTGCCAATTCGACACCGACTTGGCGCCGTACCTCAGGTACTTAGATGCGGTGCTGCTGCTGGGCAGCCGCACTCCTGTCATCTTTGGGCTCGACGCGAACGCAGTATCCCCAGCGTGGTTTAGCAAGCTCTCCGGACACAATCGGGGGCAAGCTAACTATGCAAGGGGTGAGCTGCTGTCTGAGTGGATAACCGAGATGAGAGCCGGCGTGCTCAATGAAGCCAGTCGGGTGTTTACATTCGATAACCGTAGAGGCCAAAGCGATATCGATGTGACAATCGTCAACCAAGCTGCGACTATGTGGGCCACATACGATTGGGAAGTGAAGGAATGGGACACCAGCGATCACAACATGATCCATGTTGTGGTGACGACTGACCCGAACGACACAGTTGATCCCATTGCTCCTGTGCCGTCATGGAAGCTTTCCAATGCGCGCTGGCGATTGTTCGAGGAGGAAGTGGTAAGGGAGATTCCCGAATTACCGGAAGACATCGCCGAATCGCCGTTGGACAACCAAGTGTCTGCACTGCGCTCTGTAGTGCACAGTGTGTGCCACAGAGTGCTGGGACGCAGCACACCGAGAGCCGCGAGAAAAGTAGTTTGGTGGACTGCCGAACTACACTCCAAACGCCGAGAGGTCAGGAGACTGAGGCGAAGGCTCCAGGACGCTCGTCGGCATGAGACCGACGCAGCAGAGGAACTTGTGCTCGCGTTGAGGATCTCCTCAGCGCAGTACAAGAAGCTCATCCTGAGATCGAAGGAAGACAACTGGCGACGCTTCGTGGGAGAGAACAGAGATGATCCATGGGGGCACGTCTACAGGATTTGCCGAGGCCGCAAAAAGAGCACGGAGATTGGATGCCTTCGAACGGATGGTAGGCTGGTCGCAACATGGCGCGACTGTGCGGGTGTGCTCCTTCGCAACTTCTTTCCTGTTGCGGAGACGAATGCACACATTGCCATCCCGATCGAGGCTCCACCGGCCCTCGAAGCTTTCGAGGTTGATGCATGCGTCGCCAGGTTGAAGAGCAGACGCTCTCCCGGCATGGACGGCATCACAGGTGCCATTTGCAAGGCATTGTGGCGTGCCATCCCTCAGCACATGACAGCGATGTATTCCCGCTGCCTGGAGACAGGGTATTTCCCAACGGAATGGAAGCATCCTAGGGTGGTTCCACTCCTGAAGGGACCCGATAAGGACCGGACCGATCCTACCTCATATCGGGGTATCTGTCTGTTGCCAGTGCTGGGCAAAGTGCTTGAGGGCATCATGGTGAATCGTCTGAAGGACACCATTCCGGATGGCTGCAGATGGCAATTTGGCTTTCGCCAAGGACATTGTGTGGAGGATGCTTGAAAACACGTCGTGAGTACTGTTTCGGCCAGCCGGTCGAAATACGTGCTCGGAGTCTTCGTGGATTTCAAGGGAGCCTTCGACAACGTTGAGTGGAATGCTGCACTACGCCGCCTCCTTGAGCTGGGATGCCGAGAAGCAAGCTTGTGGCGAAGCTTCTCCTCCGGCCGGAGTGCGAGCATCGTCAGTAGGCATGGAGTAGCCACTGTTCCGGTGATAAGAGGTTGCCCGCAGGGGTCCATAAGTGGTCCATTTATATGGAACATCTTAATGGACGTGTTGCTCCAGCGCTTAGAGCCCCTTGGTGCGCTCAGCGCGTATGCTGACGACTTGCTCCTCCTCATCGAAGGGAATGCCCGATCAGAGCTCGAACAAAAAGGAGGTGAGTTAATGTCCATCGTAGGCGCTTGGGGAGTTGAAGTCGGCGTTGCCGTTTCAACTAGCAAGACGGCGATCATGCTGCTCAAAGGCATACTTAGACGGCCGCCAGTGGTACGGTTTGCTGGAGCAGGCCTGCCATATAAGCGCAAGTATCGGTACCTAGGCATCACGGTCGGCGAGGGGTTGAGTTTTCTCCCGCACATCACGGGCTTGCGTGATAAGCTGACCGGAGTCGTAGGGGTATTGTCGCGCGTACTGCGGGTCGACTGGGGACTCAGTCCCCGCGCAAAGCGGACAATATATGCCGGACTCATGGTGCCCTGTGCACTATTTGGTGCCTCGGTTTGGTCTGTCGTGACGACGACGCAAGTGGTTGCCAGGAGGCATCTGCTTGCGTGCCAAAGGATCGTCCTGATTGGATGCCTACCGGTATGCCGAACAGTGTCCACCATGGCGCTGCAAGTACTAGCTGGAGCCCCCCCGTTTGATCTGGTTGCCAGACGCCTGGCTGTTGCGCTCTCAACCGGGTGCCGAGACCCATAGATCGGAAGACGTGTTAGATACACCTCGCCCCTCACCAAGGGGGATTGTATGCCCGACCAGGATACTTTCAATTGGTACCAGAAGAGTCGCTATGTACATAGCTATAGCTTCTTTTTAGGGGCGCTAACTGGCGCATTGTACCAAGTTCCTGCGTATGTAGCGGTGGTGCGTGATGGCGTGATATATGTAAATATATCGCACTAATCGAGGCTAAGCTGCAAATAAACATTAGACGCCGTGGTTGAAATCCCTCCCTGAGGAACCGCCACGTAAAATAAAGCTGAGAGATCAAATTCATTCTGTCCCTATCTACTATCTAGCGAAACCACAGCCAAGGGAACGGGCTTGGAATAATTAGCGGGGAAAGAAGACCCTTTTGAGCTTGACTCTAATCTGGCAGTGTAAGGAGACATAAGAGGTGTAGCATAAGTGGGAGATATTAGATTTCGGTTTGGTATCGACAATGAAATACCACTACTCTTATTGTTTCCTTACTTACTTGATTAAATGGAACGTGTATCATTTCCTAGCCATTATACGGATATATTTATTATATCTTATGGTATTGGGTTTTGATGCAAGCTTCTTGATCAAAGTATCACGAGTTTGTTATATAATCGCAAACAAATTCTTTAATGAGAAAATGCATTTATGTATTTTCAATTTGAAAATTTGGTATAACTCCAATTACTCAGGTATGATCCAATTCAAGGACATTGCCAGGTAGGGAGTTTGACTGGGGCGGTACATCTCTCAAATAATAACGGAGGGTTCCCAAGGCCAGCTCAGTGCGGACAGAAACTACACATAGAGCAAAAGGGCAAATGCTGACTTGATCTCGGTGTTCAGTACACACAGGGACAGCAAAAGCTCGGCCTATCGATCCTTTTGGTTTAAAGAGTTTTTAACAAGAGGTGTCAGAAAAGTTACCATAGGGATAACTGGCTTGTGGCGGCCAAGCGTTCATAGCGACGTCGCTTTTTGATCCTTCGATGTCGGCTCTTCCTATCATTGTGAAGCAAAATTCACCAAGCGTTGGATTGTTCACCCATGCAAGGGAACGTGAGCTGGGTTTAGACCGTCGTGAGACAGGTTAGTTTTACCCTACTAATGACAAAACGTTGTTGCGACAGCATTCCTGCGTAGTACGAGAGGAACCGCAGGTACGGACCAATGGCACAATACTTGTTCGAGCGAACAGTGGTATGACGCTACGTCCGTTGGATTATGCCTGAACGCCTCTAAGGTCGTATCCGTGCTGGACTGCAATGATAAATAAGGGGCAATTTGCATTGTATGGCTTCTAAACCATTAAAAGTTTATAATTTATTTTATAAACGACAATGGATGTGATGCCAATGTAATTTGTAACATAGTAAATTGGGAGGATCATCGATCACCTGATGCCGCGCTAGTTGCATATAAAAACATTATTTAATACAATGACAAAGCCTAGAATCAATTGTAAACGACTTTTGTAACAGGCAAGGTGTTGTAAGTGGTTGAGCAGCTGCCATACTGCGATCCACTGAAGCTTATCCTTTGCTTGATGATTCGATATATATAAATTTATTCTTTATATATGAAAATTATTTTTATATATTTATATGAATATATACCTATAAATGGTAATATATATATATATATTAAAAAGAATATATTTTATATAAATATGGATAAATTATTTATCCTATATTAATTACGTTGGCTTGAATATGAATATAATGTTATATTATAAGTTTGTTATACTTAATTACATATGAAATGATACTTATAAAAATTGTATTATGTGAACACACGAAACATAGTGTATATGCATATGTGCAAATGTGAATGTATATATGAAATAATATGAATGCAAAAAGCATGGAGTGATCGTATGTGGAACTTGGAAGTATTTCTAATATTGGAATTTAATGATATGTGATATGAATGCAAGAATTAAATAGTTTGGTATATAAAATGTGATAATATTATTGGGTATGTGAAATGTTTCCCATATCTTAAAAATTATAACATGAGCATGATTTGATTATGAATACAGAAAATATAAAGATATATTTTATATACATATGTACAAATATATGTATATTTGGAGTGATCGTATGTGGAACTTGGAAGTATTTCTAATATTGGAATTCAATGATATGTGATATAAATGCAAGAATTAAATAGTTTTGTATATAAAATGACAATATTATGGATATGGGGAAACATTCACCATATCCTAAAAATTATAACATGAGCATGATTTGATTTTGAATAGAGAAAATATAATGATATATTTTATATACATATTTACAAAAGTATATGTATATTTTTGACATTGTCTTATAATGAATAAAAATAACAAATAACGCCGAGGTGTGCTATAAAATATCAATATTAGGTTTTATATGGATATGGATATGGATATGGATATGGATATGGATATGGGAATGTTTCTCATATATAATATAACATTATAACATAATCATAATGCGATTATAAATATAGAAAATATAAAAATGTATTTAATATAAATAGATATATTACGTGTATATGTGAAATTAAAGCAAAGATACCAGCTGATATGATATTTTTCATGTAAATGAATGATGAATGTAATGAAAAATAATTAATTTAATTTCATATGATATGGGGAACATACTAAGTCGGCAATGTCTGTTTATTTTATATGCGTATATATATTTTTCTTAATATATATGAATAATTTTGAAGTGATAGTATAATATTTTGTATTAATATACGAAAAGAAACTATTTTTAAAAGGTACTCTCAAGTAAAAATACCTGATTTGCGGAAAGCGTGGCAGAAAACCTGTATAGGGAGTGGTAGTCTCGTGCATGGTATATTTCATATGAAAATTTTATAACGAAAAATTATTAATTTATTTCATATGATATGGGGAGTATACTTAGCCGGCAATGTCTGTATATTTTATATTAATATATATATATTTCTTAATATATATGAATAATTTTGAAGTGATTGTATAGTATTTTTTATTAAAATACGAAAAGAAACTATTGTTAAGGGCACTCTCAAGTAAAAATACCAGATTTGCGGAAAGCGTGGCAGAAAACCTATATAGGGAGTGGTAGTCTCGTGCATGGTATATTTCATATGAAAATTTTATAATGAAAAATTATTAATTTATTTCATATGATATGGGGAATATACTTAGCCGGCAATGTCTGTGTATTTTATATGAATATATATATATTTCTTAATATATATGAATAATTTTCAATTGATGGTATTGTATTTTTTATTAAAATACGAAAAGAAACTATTGTTAAGAGGCACTCTAAAGCAAAAATACCCGATTTGCGGAAAGCGTGGCAGAAAACCTATACATGATGGACAGTTGATGTCCATCGGTATTGTATACAATATTTGGTACAGTATTGTATATAATATTATTATATGTTGTCATTATACTCAAAGTAGTGTTTAATAGGAGATATTTGTTTTCAAATTGATCTTAATAAAGATAATATAGTGAAACTAACCAAGATATATACTATTTAGTATATATCATTTCTGTTTCGAATTATTATCGTGAATTTTTGGAAATGGTCTTATATGATTAAATATTGTATGAGTGCCATTTCAACAATGTACCAGCATATAATCAAAGCGATTTATATGCAAATTCAAATATTGCCAAAATAGATAAATTCCATGTCACATGAACTCATGTGTTTGGTTTTATTTAAAGTTTATCACAAAAAACGCATACGAAATTGGATAAATTTTAAATTTGTTGTCAAAATACATAGTTTAAACACAATTAATATTGGTTTAAGCCTATATACGTGTGATAATATATTAAGTGCAAATAAAAAGATATTTTTGAACGAAAAAAAAATGTATATAATAAAATATATATATTTATATAGAGAAAAATGGCGAATGTGAATGCTATATAAAAATGGCCACAATCGTTTAACAAATTCTCATAAACTGTTGATAAAAAATATTTATTTATTTTTTTTTTTTATTCAAAAGTATTATTGAGTTGTCAAATATTTACATATGTGAGCGTATGCGCACGAAACGAAAACATTATTCTGGTTGATCCTGCCAGTAGTTATATGCTTGTCTCAAAGATTAAGCCATGCATGTCTAAGTACACACGAATTAAAAGTGAAACCGCAAAAGGCTCATTATATCAGTTATGGTTCCTTAGATCGTTCACAGTTACTTGGATAACTGTGGTAATTCTAGAGCTAATACATGCAATTAAAACACGGACCTTATGGGACGTGTGCTTTTATTAGGCTAAAACCAAGCGATCGCAAGATCGTTACATTGGTTGAACTCTAGATAACATGCAGATCGTATGGTCTTGTACCGACGACAGATCTTTCAAATGTCTGCCCTATCAACTTTTGATGGTAGTATCTAGGACTACCATGGTTGCAACGGGTAACGGGGAATCAGGGTTCGATTCCGGAGAGGGAGCCTGAGAAACGGCTACCACATCTAAGGAAGGCAGCAGGCGCGTAAATTACCCACTCCCAGCTCGGGGAGGTAGTGACGAAAAATAACAATACAGGACTCATATCCGAGGCCCTGTAATTGGAATGAGTACACTTTAAATCCTTTAACAAGGACCAATTGGAGGGCAAGTCTGGTGCCAGCAGCCGCGGTAATTCCAGCTCCAATAGCGTATATTAAAGTTGTTGCGGTTAAAACGTTCGTAGTTGAACTTGTGCTTCATACGGGTAGTACAACTTACAATTGTGGTTAGTACTATACCTTTATGTATGTAAGCGTATTACCGGTGGAGTTCCTATATATAATTAAGTACTTGTATTTTTTTATATATTCCTCCTATTTAAAAACCTGCATTAGTGCTCTTCATCGAGTGTTATTGTGGGCCGGTACAATTACTTTGAACAAATTAGAGTGCTTAAAGCAGGCTTCAAATGCCTGCATATTCTGTGCATGGGATAATGAAATAAGACCTCTGTTCTGCTTTCATTGGTTTTCAGATCAAGAGGTAATGATTAATAGAAGCAGTTAGGGGGCATTTTTTTTTTTTGGGCTCCGGGGGAAGTATGGTTGCAAAGCTGAAACTTAAAGGAATTGACGGAAGGGCACCACCAGGAGTGGAGCCTGCGGCTTAATTTGACTCAACACGGGAAAACTTACCAGGTCCGAACATAAGTGTGTAAGACAGATTGATAGCTCTTTCTCGAATCTATGGGTGGTGGTGCATGGCCGTTCTTAGTTCGTGGAGTGATTTGTCTGGTTAATTCCGATAACGAACGAGACTCAAATATATTAAATAGATATCTTTTGGATTATGGTGTTGAAGCTTATATAGCCTTCATTCATGGTGGCAGTAAAATGTTTATTGTGTTTGAATGTGTTTATATAAGTGGAGCCGTACCTGTTGGTTTGTCCCATTATAAGGACACTAGCTTCTTAAATGGACAAATTGCGTCTAGCAATAATGAGATTGAGCAATAACAGGTCTGTGATGCCCTTAGATGTCCTGGGCTGCACGCGCGCTACAATGAAAGTATCAACGTGTATTTCCTAGACCGAGAGGTCCGGGTAAACCGCTGAACCACTTTCATGCTTGGGATTGTGAACTGAAACTGTTCACATGAACTTGGAATTCCCAGTAAGTGTGAGTCATTAACTCGCATTGATTACGTCCCTGCCCTTTGTACACACCGCCCGTCGCTACTACCGATTGAATTATTTAGTGAGGTCTCCGGACGTGATCACTGTGACGCCTTGCGTGTTACGGTTGTTTCGCAAAAGTTGACCGAACTTGATTATTTAGAGGAAGTAAAAGTCGTAACAAGGTTTCCGTAGGTGAACCTGCGGAAGGATCATTATTGTATGTTTCTACCGTTAACAAAAATATATATATATTGCCAATTTACCAAACAAAATATGTTTTTATAAAATCATAATTGTAAAATAAAATATATTCAGTTGTATATATTATATGTTTATATTAATTATATTGCCAATATACTCATTTAGTAGTAGCTATACATATAACATTGTGTTCTATGTGTGTAGCAATTAATATATAAATACATATTGATGATATTATTACATTAATATTGATTTATAAAATCTGTGTGCATATGTACCATAGTATGCACGCGTTGCGAATATGTATTGTCCATCATAGCTATGGGCATACATTGGTTAATGCAACAGCCTAAAAAGTACAATGTTGTACCTGATTTCAGGTTAATACTTTTATATAAATTGATAATTTTAAAACAAGCCAAAATACATATTATATTATTTAACAATATGGTAATATATCGCTTATATAAAACTAAGACATTTCGCAACATTCTTTTAGGATAAAACTAAAATTTATTGAAGGAATTGATATATGCCAGTAAAATGGTGTATTTTTAATTTCTTTCAATAAAGACATATCTGACAAATAAATGAATAAACAAATTTTAATCACTCTAAGCGGTGGATCACTCGGCTCATGGGTCGATGAAGAACGCAGCAAACTGTGCGTCATCGTGCAAATAATACTGAGGAATGTCTAGCATAAAAAAATAATTAAAGTTTTTTCATCTAGAATTGCCTCTTATTAATGTTTCGAAAGGAAATTTTGTTGTAAATATAAATATTTAATATTCTTCGTGATATTCGTTATAAAATACGAATATTATAATGATTTCATTATGAGAACGCTCTATATATAATAATATAGTGTAATTATCATTATAAATTTTAATATACGTATATACAACCTCAACTCATATGGGACTACCCCCTGAATTTAAGCATATTAATTAGGGAAGGAAAAGAAACTAACCAGGATTTTCTTAGTAGCGGCGAGCGAAAAGAAATCAGTTCAGCACTAAGTCACTTTGTCTATATGGCAAACGTGAGATGCAGTGTATGGAGCGTCAATATTCTAGTATGAGAAATTAACGATTTAAGTCCTTCTTAAATGAGGCCATTTACCCATAGAGGGTGCCAGGCCCGTATAACGTTAATGATTACTAGATGATGTTTCCAAAGAGTCGTGTTGCTTGATAGTGCAGCACTAAGTGGGTGGTAAACTCCATCTAAAACTAAATATAACCATGAGACCGATAGTAAACAAGTACCGTGAGGGAAAGTTGAAAAGAACTCTGAATAGAGAGTTAAACAGTACGTGAAACTGCTTAGAGGTTAAGCCCGATGAACCTGAATATCCGTTATGGAAAATTCATCATTAAAGTTGTAATATTTTAAGAATATTATAATAATAGTGTGCATTTTTTCCATATAAGGACATTGTAATCTATTAGCATATAACAAATTTATCATAAAATATGACTTATAGTTTATTCAAATTATTATGCTTGCATTTTAACATAGAATAAATGTCATTAATTTGATAAAGTGTTGATAAATTAAAATTAATACAGTGCGTTAATTTTTCGAAATTATATAATGGCATAATTATCATTGATTTTTGTGTTTATTATATGCATTTGTATGATTAACAATGAGAAAAATTCAGGATACCTTCGGGACCCGTCTTGAAACACGGACCAAGGAGTCCAACATATGTGCAAGTTATTGGGAGATAAACCTAATAGCGTAATTAACTTGACTAATAATGGGATTAGTTTTTTAACTATTTATAGATAATTAACACAATCCCGGGGCGTTCTATATAGTTATGTATAATAATATTTATATTATTTATGCCTCTAACTGGAACGTACCTTGAGCATATATGCTGTGACCCGAAAGATGGTGAACTATACTTGATCAGGTTGAAGTCAGGGGAAACCCTGATGGAAGACCGAAACAGTTCTGACGTGCAAATCGATTGTCAGAATTGAGTATAGGGGCGAAAGACCAATCGAACCATCTAGTAGCTGGTTCCTTCCGAAGTTTCCCTCAGGATAGCTGGTGCATTTTAATGTTATATAAAATAATCTTATCTGGTAAAGCGAATGATTAGAGGCCTTAGGGTCGAAACGATCTTAACCTATTCTCAATTTTAAATGGGTAAGAACCGTATCTTTCTTGATATGAAGTTTAAGGTTATGATATAATGTGCCCAGTGGGCCACCTTTGGTAAGCAGAACTGGCGCTGTGGGATGAACCAAACGTAATGTTACGGTGCCCAAATTAACAACTCATGCAGAAACCATGAAAGGCGTTGGTTGCTTAAAACAGCAGGACGGTGATCATGGAAGTCGAAATCCGCTAAGGAGTGTGTAACAACTCACCTGCCGAAGCAACTAGCCCTTAAAATGGATGGCGCTTAAGTTGTATACCTATTCATTACCGCTAAAGTAGATGATTTATATTACTTGTGATATAAATTTTGAAACTTTAGTGAGTAGGAAGGTACAATGGTATGCGTAGAAGTGTTTGGCGTAAGCCTTCATGGAGCTGCCATTGGCACAGATCTTGGTGGTAGTAGCAAATAATCGAATGAGACCTTGGAGGACTGAAGTGGAGAAGGGTTTCGTGTGAACAGTGGTTGATCACGAGTTAGTCGGTCCTAAGTTCAAGGCGAAAGCCGAAAATTTTCAAGTAAAAAATCAGTGAGTAATATTGTCAAATCTTTTATGATTTTTAAATACTTGAATAATTTTGAACGAAAGGGAATACGGTTCCAATTCCGTAACCTGTTGAGTATCCGTTTGTTATTAAATATGGGCCTCGTGCTCATCCTGGCAACAGGAACGACCATAAAGAAGCCGTCGAGAGGTATCGGAAGAGTTTTCTTTTCTGTTTTATAGCCGTACTACCATGGAAGTCTTTCGCAAAGAGATATGGTAGATGGGCTAGAAGAGCATGACATATACTGTTGTGTCGATATTTTCTCCTCGGACCTTGAAAATTTATGGTGGGGACACGCAAACTTCTCAACAGGCCGTACCAATATCCGCAGCTGGTCTCCAAGGTGAAGAGTCTCTAGTCGATAGAATAATGTAGGTAAGGGAAGTCGGCAAATTAGATCCGTAACTTCGGGATAAGGATTGGCTCTGAAGATTGAGATAGTCGGGCTTGATTGGGAAACAATAACATGGTTTATGTGCTCGTTCTGGGTAAATAGAGTTTCTATCATTTATGGTAGTTACTTGTTCCCCGGATAGTTTAGTTACGTAGCTAATTGTGGAACTTTCTTGCTAAAATTTTTAAGAATACTAATTGGGTTAAACCAGTTAGTTCTTATTAATTATAACGATTATCAATTAACAATCAATTCAGAACTGGCACGGACTTGGGGAGGATGCTTGGAAACACGTCGTGAGTACTGTTTCGGCCAGCTGGTCGAAATACGTGCTCGGAGTCTTCGTGGATTTTAAGGGAGCCTTCGACAACGTTGAGTGGAATGCTGCACTACGCCGCCTCCTTGAGCTGGGATGAAGAGAAGCAAGCTTGTGGCGAAGTTTCTTCTCCGGCCGGAGTGCGAGCATCGTCAGTAGACATGGAGTAGCCACTGTTCCGGTGACAAGAGGTTGCCCGTAGGGGTCCATAAGTGGTCCATTTATATGGAACATCTTAATGGACGTGTTGCTCCAGCGCTTAGAGCCCCTTGGTGCGCTCAGCGCGTATGCTGACGACTTGCTCCTCCTCATCGAAGGGAATGCCCGATCAGAGCTCGAACAAAAAGGAGGTGAGTTAATGTCCATCGTAGGCGCTTGGGGAGTTGAAGTCGGCGTTGCCGTTTCAACTAGCAAGACGGCGATCATGCTGCTCAAAGGCATACTTAGACGGCCGCCAGTGGTACGGTTTGCTGAAGCAAGCCTGCCATATAAGCGCAAGTATCGGTACCTAGGCATCACGGTCGGCGAGCGGTTGAGTTTTCTCCCGCAGGGGCATTGTCGCGCGTACTGCGGGTCGACTGGGGACTCAGTCCCCGCGCAAAGCAGACAATATATGCCGGACTCATGGTGCCCTGTGCACTATTTGGTGCCTCGGTTTGGTCTGTCGTGACGACGACGCAAGTGGTTGCCAGGAGGCATCTGCTTGCGTGCCAAAGGATCGTCCTGATTGGATGCCTACCGGTATGCCGAACAGTGTCCACCATGGCGCTGCAAGTACTAGCTGGGGCCCCCCCGTTTGATCTGGTTGCCAGACGCCTGGCAATCAGCTTCAAACTAAAGCGTGACTACCCGCAGGAGGAGAGCGATTGGCTGTACAGCGAAGATTTGGCAAATCTTAGCTGGAAGCAGAAGATGGCGCGACTAGACGAAGACCTGTAGTGCGAGTGGCAACGCAGATGGGATGATGGTGACTCCCCAGGACGGGTGACGCACCGCTTCATCCCGAACGCAGGCTTCGTCTACAGCGAACGAAGGTTTGGCTTCACGCTGCGCGCTGGGTTCCTGCTGACGGGCCACGGATCGCTCAATGCATTTCTGCATGGAAGAAGCCTTAGCGACACGCCAGCATGTCTATGCGGCGCAGAACGCGAGGATTGGCAGCACTTCCTATGTGCTTTTCCCCTCTATACAGACTTGCGAGACCTCGATGGACTTGGAGTGCAGTACACGGATGGCGACTGGACCTTCTCCGATGTGACGGCTTCTCAGCAGAGAATGCGGACTCTCGACAGGTTCGCCGGACTGGCGTTCTCCAGGCGACAGCAGCTGCTGAATGCGCAAGCGGCGCACGGGCTGGGTGGATTCCCTATCCAGGCCAGTCGGGGCTAAAAGGGAGGATCGAGCTGAGTCCTTAAGATCGGTACCACGGGTTGTGCAGTTCCAAGGCTGCACATTGAGGTCGGCCCCCTAGTGGGAGTATCGTGGTGGCTGTGGTTGATACCCAAACGTTACGCGGGGAGAGCCGCTAGGCTCCTAGTGGAGCTGCGCTCTCAACCTGGTGCCGAGACCCATAGATCTGAAGACGTGTTAGATACACCTCGCCCCTCACCAAGGGGGATTGTATGCCCGACCAGGATACTTTCAATTGGTACCAGAAGAGTCGCTATGTACATAGCTGTACCAGGTTCCTGCGTATGTAGCGGTGGTGCGTGATGGCGTGATATATGTAAATATATCGCACTAATCGAGGCTAAGCTGCAAATAAACATTAGACGCCGTGGTTGAAATCCCTCCCTGAGGAACCGCCACGTAAAATAAAGATAAAGATAAAGATCTTTGGTGGTGGCTGCCATGAATAAGAAAAAGAAAAATTCGGCGGCCGTTGAGAAGCTTTCTTCCGATGAAGAACTGGCTGCTTCTGAGCCGCTGGAATTGAAGAGGAAGGGGAAGCTGGTTGGGCGGTTGAAGAGGGCCACCTCGGAGACCAATATCGCCATGCTGTCTCCGGAGAACGGTAGTGGTGGTTCCCAGGATACCCGTGGGGACCTCGGCAAGTGTGCTAAGTAAGTGAATGTGGGTGTGGCTCCCACTGTGGAGGCGGCAGATATGCCGCAGTTTGCGGTGCCTGCATTGCCAAAGACGCAGGTGAGTAACACTATAGAGCGAATGCAGGCTATAAGCCAGCAGGTGTTGAGCGTGGCGTTGGACGGTGGTGCGACAACGGAGGTTATGTGCAGTTTGGTAGGCTGCAGTAGCCAATATGAGGCGCTGATTTTTTCGCTTGTTGCCGAAAATGAGCGTCTGCGCGGCCGTTTGGAGGCCATCGGTCCGAAGAATGTTGGCGGTCTGGCGCCGGTTCCGCCGGCAGCAGCGGTGGATTTTTCAACCCCTGTGGAGCCACGACCGGTTGACACCTGGTCCTTGGTGGTGCGGAGCAAAAATGCCGGAGTGCACGCACGGGACGTGGCAGAGAAAATGAAAAGTTTGACGAGGTAGGACTGACTGTGAAGGTCAATGAATAAATGGGGCCCAGAGTGGTCGTACATGGTGTGCACAGGCAAATAACACCTGAAGAGTTCATGGGTGACCTATTTGAGCTGAACCTGAAGGATAAGATGACTGCTGAGGCTTTTAGTGGTATTCAAATGATCACGAAGCCCTGGGAGGCTTCTGAGGGTGCGATCAATGTGGTCCTTGAGGGTGCTGGCACCGCCATTCAATCTCTCCTGGATGCAGGGCGTTGCTATATCAAGTGGTTTTAGGGACTTTGACCCGATTGTTGGTTGCTTCCGATGCCTGGGGACCGACCACCGAGTCTCCCAGTGCAGAGTCAAGCACGACATTTGTCGTCGTTGTGGCCAAGCGGGGCACCATGCGGCTAAGTGCAGCAATGCGCTTAGCTGCCGCAACTGTGCCTTTAAGGGTAGACCTTCGGGGCATCTTATGATGTCCTTGGCTTGTCCCGTGTACAGTGCAATGGTGGCTCGGGCGAATGCTAGACACTGATGGCTAGCAAGTTTCTACAGATGAATTGTCAGGGGTCGTTTGCAGTTATGTGTGAGGTGGGGAATATGATGCGTGAGAGGGGTTGCGGTGTTGTACTGCTGCAGGAACCGTATGCCGCCAATGGTCGTGTGCGTGGATTGCCCGCAGATATGCGGGTTTTCTCTGACAGTGGGACCAATGCTGCAATAGTTGTGAATGACCCTAGCGTGGAGTGCACACTTGTAAACTCTACTGACTGGGGCGTGTGTGTGAATATTAGTGGTAGTTTAGGTAGGGTCTTTGTTAGTAGTGTATATTGCAAGTTTGGGGAACCCCTCGAGCCTTACATGGTGTACATGGAAGGGGTGCTGCTGCTGGCGGGTGGCGTGCCAGCCATCCTGGGTCTTGATGCGAATGCATCATCCCCTATGTGGTTCAGTAAAATATCTGGGCATGCGTCTGGGTATTTGAGCTACAGTCGGGGTGAAATTCTAGCCGAGTGGGCCGTATCTCAGGATGTGCGGGTCATTAACGAACCCAGCGAGTGGTATTCTTTTGACGGTCCGATGGGGAAAAGTGACATTGATGTTACTTTTGTGAATGAGGCAGCAATGAGAGTGAATGATTTCAGCTGGAGTGTTTTGGGTGGGCACGGTGTGAGTGATCATAATCCTATTGAGTTTGTGGCTCATGCCACGCCCACTGTGCGTGAAACGGTTGTGGGTAATCGTTGGCGCACCAGTGGTGCGAACTGGAGCCTTCACGGCTTTTGGGTGAAAGAGGCGGCAGCTCAGGTTCCTCTTAGCACCTTCTGTGCTATGGGGACTGATGAGCAGGTTGAATGTGTGGAGAATTGGCTGACTCGTGCGAATGATTGCATGTTTGAGAGACACCGAGAGGTGAATCGCAGGCGTGTAAAGTGGTGGACGTGGGAATTACGTGTGAAGCGGCGGATGGTTAGGTCGCTGAGGAAGCGATTCCAAAGGGCTAGATCCTCCAATGCTGAAAACGCTTCCCAGCTCAGGGAAGTGAATGAGTACAAGGAAATGCTTGTAAAAGTGAAAGAGGCTGAGTGGCGTTCCTTTTTGGAGCGCAATAAGGACGATCCCTGGGGTCGTGCTTATAAAATAGTTCGAGGTAGTGCTAGGGAACCTACGAGTGTGTGTGCTTTTCAGGTCAGAGGCACTTTGCTGACGACTTGGGTGGATTGTGTGAATGAATTGATGAGCGAATTCTTTCCAAGGGCGGAGCGGGAGGTTTTGCCGCCAAGTGTGGCTGGTCCTTCTGAGCCGCTCCTTGTGGGTGAGTTAGAGGTGGCTTTTTCGATTTTAAAGTCGAGAAAGTCGCCTGGGATGGATGGTTTTACGGGTGAAATGTGTAAGAGTGTGTGGAAGTCTATTCCGGACTACATGTACGAGCTGTTTTCAGGATGTGTGAGCGATGGCTACTTCCCTTGGAAATGGAAATGTGCGAGAGTGCTTGTGCTCTTAAAGTCGCCTGATAGGATAAGGAGCAATCCTCGATCTTTTCGGGGCATTAGTCTTCTCCCAGTGCTTGGCAAAGTTCTGGAGAGGGTTCTGGTAGAAAGGCTGCAGGAGAGAGTGAGCGACCAGATGTCTGATAGGCAATTTGGTTTTAGGCAGGGTAGATGCGTTGAGGATGCTTGGAGGTATGTTCGCCACTCTGTGGAGTCCAGTACTGCTAAGTATGTCCTAGGTGTTTTTGTAGACTTTAAGGGGGCGTT
This sequence comes from Drosophila persimilis, assembly GCF_003286085.1. Taxonomy (NCBI): domain Eukaryota; kingdom Metazoa; phylum Arthropoda; class Insecta; order Diptera; family Drosophilidae; genus Drosophila; species Drosophila persimilis. The sequence goes on from NW_020825616.1 coordinate 39,483, forward strand.
CGACTACCTGAGTTGGGACAGTGTGGTTCGTAGATTGGATGAATGTGGTAGTCGGGACTTAGCTCTTTGGAAGAGCTATTTTTCCGGTAGACGTGCGACTGTTGTAGGATTGAATGAATGTGTGAGTGTAGACGTCGTTCGTGGTTGCCCGCAGGGATCCATTTGTGGGCCATTCATTTGGAACCTTATGATGGATACCTTGTTAGGTCAGCTTGAGCGTACGTATATGTGTTGTGCATATGCAGATGACCTGCTCATCATGATTGAGGGGCGGTCGCGCGATGAGATTGAGGCAAGTGCTGGAGTGTGCTTGCGCACTGTTCGCGATAGTGTTGGTGTTGGTTTGGCAATGGACAAGACGGTGTCAATGCTGCTAAAAGGCAGGTTGGCGAACAGTCGACATCCTGTTGTCTGACTAGATGGCGTCAGTCTGAAGTATGTCACGGAGGTGAAATACCTTGGCATAACTTTTGGTGAAAGGATGTGTTTTACTCCTCATATCACAGGTCTCAGAAGGCGGCTGCTCGTCGTGGTGGGACAGGTTCGACGAATTTTGCGGAATGAATGGGGCCTTAGCAGGAAGGCTGTACGAACCATATACGGGGGTCTGTTTGTTGCTTGCGCAGCATATGGATCTTCGGTGTGGTGTGGTGCGGCTATGAGTGTTGCGGGCAGAAAGAGAGTGCTGGCCTGCCAGAGAGTGATTTTGCTTAGATGTTTGCCGGTGTGCCGCACTGTCTCTACGGAGGCAATGCAGGTACTCCTTGGTGCTGTCCCTCTTGACTTGGAGATACGGCTTCGTGCTGTACGATACAAGATTAAGAGGCGTCTGCCTTTGTGTCAGAATGAATGGTTATCTGATAGGAACGTGGAGAGCTTAGGAATTAGTGAGTGCAAGAGTTTGTTGGACGAATGCGTAATGTCTGTCCCTATCTACTAGTCGCTTTCTAACTGTCGTTAAGAGCAGACGTGTTTTTCTGGTGTCGCTTGCCGAAGCCAAGGTTTTCGATTTCGTTTTCTGCTTTGTGCGGTGTTTCTTTCGTTGACCGAAACCGGTTTTTAGGGCGCTAGCGTGTGCCTGTGTTTGCGTGTGTGTGTAAAAATTTCTATTTATAGCTGCTTATCGCGATAAAGATCTTTGGTGGTGGCTGCCATGAATAAGAAAAAGAAAAATTCGGCGGTCGTTGAGAAGCTTTCTTCCGATGAAGAACTGGCTGCTTCTGAGCCGCTTGAATTGAAGAGGAAGGGGAAGCTGGTTGGGCGGTTGAAGAGGGCCACCTCGGAGACCAATATCGCCATGCTGTCTCCGGAGAACGGTAGTGGTGGTTCCCAGGATACCCGTGGGGACCTCGGCAAGTGTGCTAAGTAAGTGAATGTGGGTATGGCTCCCACTGTGGAGGCGGCAGATATGCCGCAGTTTGCGGTGCCTGCATTGCCAAAGACGCAGGTGAGTAACACTATAGAGCGAATGCAGGCTATAAACCAGCAGGTGTTGAGTGTGGCGTTGGACGGTGGTGCGACAACGGAGGTTATGTGCAGTTTGGTGGGCTGCAGTAGCCAATATGAGGCGCTGATTTTTTCGCTTGTTGCCGAAAATGAGCGTCTGCGCGGCCGTTTGGAGGCCATCGGTCCGTTGTTGGCGGTCTGGCGCCGGTTCCGCCGGCAGCAGCGGTGGATTTTTCAACCCCTGTGGAGCCACGACCGGTTGACACCTGGTCCTTGGTGGTGCGGAGCAAAAATGCCGGAGTGCACGCACGGGACGTGGTAGAGAAAGTTGTGAAAGAGGTGGGGCCATCCTTGGGGGTGCGCGTACATGAGGTTAAGCCTCGCCGAGATGGTAGTGTGATTATTCGCACTCGATCTGTTGCCGAGCGGAAGAAAATTGCGGAAAATGAAAAGTTTGACGAGGTAGGACTGACTGTGAAGGTCAATGAATATATGTGTGTGCACAGGCAAATAACACCTGAAGAGTTCATGGGTGACCTATTTGAGCTGAACCTGAAGGATAAGATGACTGCTGAGGCTTTTAGTGGTATTCAAATGATCACGAAGCCCTGGGAGGCTTCTGAGGGTGCGATCAATGTGGTCCTTGAGGGTGCTGGCACCGCCATGCAATCTCTCCTGGATGCAGGGCGTTGCTATATCAAGTGGTTTTCTTTTCGTGTTAGGGACTTTGACCCGATTGTTGGTTGCTTCCGATGCCTGGGGACCGACCACCGAGTCTCCCAGTGCAGAGTCAAGCACGACATTTGTCGTCGTTGTGGCCAATCGGGGCACCATGCGGCTAAGTGCAGCAATGCGCTTAACTGCCGCAACTGTGCCTTTAAGGGTAGACCTTCGGGGCATCTTATGATGTCCTTGGCTTGTCCCGTGTACAGTGCAATGGTGGCTCGGGCGAATGCTAGACACTGATGGCTTGCAAGTTTCTACAGATGAATTGTCAGGGGTCGTTTGCAGTTATGTGTGAGGTGGGGAATATGATGCGTGAGAGGGGTTGCGGTGTTGCACTGCTGCAGGAACCGTATGCCGCCAATGGTCGTGTGCGTGGATTGCCCGCAGATATGCGGGTTTTCTCTGACAGTGGGACCAATGCTGCAGTAGTTGTGAATGACCCTAGCGTGGAGTGCACACTTGTAAACTCTACTGACTGGGGCGTGTGTGTGAATATTAGTGGTAGTTTAGGTAGGGTCTTTGTTAGTAGTGTATATTGCAAGTTTGGGGAACCCCTCGAGCCTTACATGGTGTACATGGAAGGGGTGCTGCTGCTGGCGGGTGGCGTGCCAGCCATCCTGGGTCTTGATGCGAATGCATCATCCCCTATGTGGTTCAGTAAAATATCTGGGCATGCGTCTGGGTATTTGAGCTACAGTCGGGGTGAAATTCTAGCCGAGTGGGCCGTATCTCAGGATGTGCGGGTCATTAACGAACCCAGCGAGTGGTATTCTTTTGACGGTCCGATGGGGAAAAGTGACATTGATGTTACTTTTGTGAATGAGGCAGCAATGAGAGTGAATGATTTCAGCTGGAGTGTTTTGGGTGGGCACGGTGTGAGTGATCATAATCCTATTGAGTTTGTGGCTCATGCCACGCCCACTGTGCGTGAAACGGTTGTGGGTAATCGTTGGCGCACCAGTGGTGCGAACTAGAGCCTTCACGGCTTTTGGGTGAAAGAGGCGGCAGCTCAGGTTCCTCTTAGCACCTTCTGTGCTATGGGGACTGATGAGCAGGTTGAATGTGTGGAGAATTGGCTGACTCGTGCGAATGATTGCATGTTTGAGAGACACCGAGAGGTGAATCGCAGGCGTGTAAAGTGGTGGACGTGGGAATTAAGTGTGAAGCGGCGGATGGTTAGGTCGCTGAGGAAGCGATTCCAAAGGGCTAGATCCTCCAATGCTGAAAACGCTTCCCAGCTCAGGGGTGAGCTTGGTCGATGTATGAATGAGTGCAAGGAAATGCTTGTAAAAGTGAAAGAGGCTGAGTGGCGTTCATTTTTGGAGCGCAATAAGGACGATCCCTGGAGTCGTGCTTATAAAATAGTTCGAGGTAGTGCTAGGGAACCTACGAGTGTGTGTGCTCTTCAGGTCAGAGGCACTTTGCTGACGACTTGGGTGGATTGTGTGAATGAATTGATGAGCCAATTCTTTCCAAGGGCGGAGCGGGAGGTTTTGCCGCCAAGTGTGGCTGGTCCTTCTGAGCCGCTCCTTGTGGGTGAGTTAGAGGTGGCTTTTTCGATTTTAAAGTCGAGAAAGTCGCCTGGGATGGATGGTTTTACGGGTGAAATGTGTAAGAGTGTGTGGAAGTCTATTCCGGACTACATGTACGAGCTGTTTTCAGGATGTGTGAGCGATGGCTACTTCCCTTGGAAATGGAAATGTGCGAGAGTGCTTGTGCTCTTAAAGTCGCCTGATAGGATACGGAGCAATCCTCGATCTTTTCGGGGCATTAGTCTTCTCCCAGTGCTTGGCAAAGTTCTGGAGAGGGTTCTGGTAGAAAGGCTGCAGGAGAGAGTGAGCGACCAGATGTCTGATAGGCAATTTGGTTTTAGGCAGGGTAGATGCGTTGAGGATGCTTGGAGGTATGTTCGCCACTCTGTGGAGTCCAGTACTGCTAAGTATGTCCTAGGTGTTTTTGTAGACTTTAAGGGGGCGTTCGACTACCTGAGTTGGGACAGTGTGGTTCGTAGATTGGATGAATGTGGTAGTCGGGACTTAGCTCTTTGGAAGAGCTATTTTTCCGGTAGACGTGCGACTGTTGTAGGATTGAATGAATGTGTGAGTGTAGACGTCGTTCGTGGTTGCCCGCAGGGATCCATTTGTGGGCCATTCATTTGGAACCTTATGATGGATACCTTGTTAGGTCAGCTTGAGCGTACGTATATGTGTTGTGCATATGCAGATGACCTGCTCATCATGATTGAGGGGCGGTCGCGCGATGAGATTGAGGCAAGTGCTGGAGTGTGCTTGCGCACTGTTCGCGATAGTGTTGGTGTTGGTTTGGCAATGGACAAGACGGTGTCAATGCTGCTGAAAGGCAGGTTGGCGAACAGTCGACATCCTGTTGTCTGACTAGATGGCGTCAGTCTGAAGTATGTCACGGAGGTGAAATACCTTGGCATAACTTTTGGTGAAAGGATGTGTTTTACTCCTCATATCACAGGTCTCAGAAGGCGGCTGCTCGTCGTGGTGGGACAGGTTCGACGAATTTTGCGGAATGAATGGGGCCTTAGCAGGAAGGCTGTACGAACCATATACGGGGGTCTGTTTGTTGCTTGCGCAGCATATGGATCTTCGGTGTGGTGTGGTGCGGCTATGAGTGTTGCGGGCAGAAAGAGAGTGCTGGCCTGCCAGAGAGTGATTTTGCTTAGATGTTTGCCGGTGTGCCGCACTGTCTCTACGGAGGCAATGCAGGTACTCCTTGGTGCTGTCCCTCTTGACTTGGAGATACGGCTTCGTGCTGTACGATACAAGATTAAGAGGCGTCTGCCTTTGTGTCAGAATGAATGGTTAGCTGATAGGAACGTGAAGAGCTTAGGAATTAGTGAGTGCAAGAGTTTGTTGGACGAATGCGTAATGTCTGTCCCTATCTACTAGTCGCTTTCTAACTGTCGTTAAGAGCAGACGTGTTTTTCTGGTGTCGCTTGCCGAAGCCAAGGTTTTCGATTTCGTTTTCTGCTTTGTGCGGTGTTTCTTTCGTTGACCGAAACCGGTTTTTAGGGCGCTAGCGTGTGCCTGTGTTTGCGTGTGTGTGTAAAAATTTCTATGCCATGAATAAGAAAAAGAAAAATTCGGCGGCCGTTGAGAAGCTTTCTTCCGATGAAGAACTGGCTGCTTCTGAGCCACTGGAATTGAAGAGGAAGGGGAAGCTGGTTGGGCGGTTGAAGAGGGCCACCTCGGAGACCAATATCGCCATGCTGTCTCCGGAGAACGGTAGTGGTGGTTCCCAGGATACCCGTGGGGACCTCGGCAAGTGTGCTAAGTAAGTGAATGTGGGTGTGGCTCCCACTGTGGAGGCGGCAGATATGCCGCAGTTTGCGGTGCCTGCATTGCCAAAGACGCAGGTGAGTAACACTATAGAGCGAATGCAGGCTATAAACCAGCAGGTGTTGAGTGTGGCGTTGGACGGTGGTGCGACAACGGAGGTTATGTGCAGTTTGGTGGGCTGCAGTAGCCAATATGAGGCGCTGATTTTTTCGCTTGTTGCCGAAAATGAGCGTCTGCGCGGCCGTTTGGAGGCCATCGGTTCCGCCGGCAGCAGCGGTGGATTTTTCAACCCCTGTGGAGCCGCGACCGGTTGACACCTGGTCCTTGGTGGTGCGGAGCAAAAATGCCGGAGTGCACGCACGGGACGTGGTAGAGAAAGTTGTGAAAGAGGTGGGGCCATCCTTGGGGGTGCGCGTACATGAGGTTAAGCCTCGCCGAGATGGTAGTGTGATTATTCGCACTCGATCTGTTGCCGAGCGGAAGAAAATTGCGGAAAATGAAAAGTTTGACGAGGTAGGACTGACTGTGAAGGTCAATGAATATATGGGGCCCAGAGTGGTCGTACATGGTGTGCACAGGCAAATAACACCTGAAGAGTTCATGGGTGACCTATTTGAGCTGAACCTGAAGGATAAGATGACTGCTGAGGCTTTTAGTGGTATTCAAATGATCACGAAGCCCTGGGAGGCTTCTGAGGGTGCGATCAATGTGGTCCTTGAGGGTGCTGGCACCGCCATGCAATCTCTCCTGGATGCAGGGCGTTGCTATATCAAGTGGTTTTCTTTTCGTGTTAGGGACTTTGACCCGATTGTTGGTTGCTTCCGATGCCTGGGGACCGACCACCGAGTCTCCCAGTGCAGAGTCAAGCACGACATTTGTCGTCGTTGTGGCCAAGCGGGGCACCATGCGGCTAAGTGCAGCAATGCGCTTAACTGCCGCAACTGTGCCTTTAAGGGTAGACCTTCGGGGCATCTTATGATGTCCTTGGCTTGTCCCGTGTACAGTGCAATGGTGGCTCGGGCGAATGCTAGACACTGATGGCTTGCAAGTTTCTACAGATGAATTGTCAGGGGTCGTTTGCAGTTATGTGTGAGGTGGGGAATATGATGCGTGAGAGGGGTTGCGGTGTTGCACTGCTGCAGGAACCGTATGCCGCCAATGGTCGTGTGCGTGGATTGCCCGCAGATATGCGGGTTTTCTCTGACAGTGGGACCAATGCTGCAGTAGTTGTGAATGACCCTAGCGTGGAGTGCACACTTGTAAACTCTACTGACTGGGGCGTGTGTGTGAATATTAGTGGTAGTTTAGGTAGGGTCTTTGTTAGTAGTGTATATTGCAAGTTTGGGGAACCCCTCGAGCCTTACATGGTGTACATGGAAGGGGTGCTGCTGCTGGCGGGTGGCGTGCCAGCCATCCTGGGTCTTGATGCGAATGCATCATCCCCTATGTGGTTCAGTAAAATATCTGGGCATGCGTCTGGGTATTTGAGCTACAGTCGGGGTGAAATTCTAGCCGAGTGGGCCGTATCTCAGGATGTGCGGGTCATTAACGAACCCAGCGAGTGGTATTCTTTTGACGGTCCGATGGGGAAAAGTGACATTGATGTTACTTTTGTGAATGAGGCAGCAATGAGAGTGAATGATTTCAGCTGGAGTGTTTTGGGTGGGCACGGTGTGAGTGATCATAATCCTATTGAGTTTGTGGCTCATGCCACGCCCACTGTGCGTGAAACGGTTGTGGGTAATCGTTGGCGCACCAGTGGTGCGAACTGGAGCCTTCACGGCTTTTGGGTGAAAGAGGCGGCAGCTCAGGTTCCTCTTAGCACCTTCTGTGCTATGGGGACTGATGAGCAGGTTGAATGTGTGGAGAATTGGCTGACTCGTGCGAATGATTGCATGTTTGAGAGACACCGAGAGGTGAATCGCAGGCGTGTAAAGTGGTGGACGTGGGAATTACGTGTGAAGCGGCGGATGGTTAGGTCGCTGAGGAAGCGATTCCAAAGGGCTAGATCCTCCAATGCTGAAAACGCTTCCCAGCTCAGGGAAGTGAATGAGTACAAGGAAATGCTTGTAAAAGTGAAAGAGGCTGAGTGGCGTTCCTTTTTGGAGCGCAATAAGGACGATCCCTGGGGTCGTACTTATAAAATAGTTCGAGGTAGTGCTAGGGAACCTACGAGTGTGTGTGCTTTTCAGGTCAGAGGCACTTTGCTGACGACTTGGGTGGATTGTGTGAATGAATTGATGAGCGAATTCTTTCCAAGGGCGGAGCGGGAGGTTTTGCCGCCAAGTGTGGCTGGTCCTTCTGAGCCGCTCCTTGTGGGTGAGTTAGAGGTGGCTTTTTCGATTTTAAAGTCGAGAAAGTCGCCTGGGATGGATGGTTTTACGGGTGAAATGTGTAAGAGTGTGTGGAAGTCTATTCCGGACTACATGTACGAGCTGTTTTCAGGATGTGTGAGCGATGGCTACTTCCCTTGGAAATGGAAATGTGCGAGAGTGCTTGTGCTCTTAAAGTCGCCTGATAGGATACGGAGCAATCCTCGATCTTTTCGGGGCATTAGTCTTCTCCCAGTGCTTGGCAAAGTTCTGGAGAGGGTTCTGGTAGAAAGGCTGCAGGAGAGAGTGAGCGACCAGATGTCTGATAGGCAATTTGGTTTTAGGCAGGGTAGATGCGTTGAGGATGCTTGGAGGTATGTTCGCCACTCTGTGGAGTCCAGTACTGCTAAGTATGTCCTAGGTGTTTTTGTAGACTTTAAGGGGGCGTTCGACTACCTGAGTTGGGACAGTGTGGTTCGTAGATTGGATGAATGTGGTAGTCGGGACTTAGCTCTTTGGAAGAGCTATTTTTCCGGTAGACGTGCGACTGTTGTAGGGTTGAATGAATGTGTGAGTGTAGACGTCGTTCGTGGTTGCCCGTAGGGATCCATTTGTGGGCCATTCATTTGGAACCTTATGATGGATACCTTGTTAGGTCAGCTTGAGCGTACGTATATGTGTTGTGCATATGCAGATGACCTGCTCATCATGATTGAGGGGCGGTCGCGCGATGAGATTGAGGCAAGTGCTGGAGTGTGCTTGCGCACTGTTCGCGATAGTGTTGGTGTTGGTTTGGCAATGGACAAGACGGTGTCAATGCTGCTGAAAGGCAGGTTGGCGAACAGTCGACATCCTGTTGTCTGACTAGATGGCGTCAGTCTGAAGTATGTCACGGAGGTGAAATACCTTGGCATAACTTTTGGTGAAAGGATGTGTTTTACTCCTCATATCACAGGTCTCAGAAGGCGGCTGCTCGTCGTGGTGGGACAGGTTCGACGAATTTTGCGGAATGAATGGGGCCTTAGCAGGAAGGCTGTACGAACCATATACGGGGGTCTGTTTGTTGCTTGCGCAGCATATGGATCTTCGGTGTGGTGTGGTGCGGCTATGAGTGTTGCGGGCAGAAAGAGAGTGCTGGCCTGCCAGAGAGTGATTTTGCTTAGATGTTTGCCGGTGTGCCGCACTGTCTCTACGGAGGCAATGCAGGTACTCCTTGGTGCTGTCCCTCTTGACTTGGAGATACGGCTTCGTGCTGTACGATACAAGATTAAGAGGCGTCTGCCTTTGTGTCAGAATGAATGGTTAGCTGATAGGAACGTGAAGAGCTTAGGAATTAGTGAGTGCAAGAGTTTGTTGGACGAATGCGTAATGTCTGTCCCTATCTACTAGTCGCTTTCTAACTGTCGTTAAGAGCAGACGTGTTTTTCTGGTGTCGCTTGCCGAAGCCAAGGTTTTCGATTTCGTTTTCTGCTTTGTGCGGTGTTTCTTTCGTTGACCGAAACCGGTTTTTAGGGCGCTAGCGTGTGCCTGTGTTTGCGTGTGTGTGTAAAAATTTCTATGCCATGAATAAGAAAAAGAAAAATTCGGCGGCCGTTGAGAAGCTTTCTTCCGATGAAGAACTGGCTGCTTCTGAGCCGCTGGAATTGAAGAGGAAGGGGAAGCTGGTTGGGCGGTTGAAGAGGGCCACCTCGGAGACCAATATCGCCATGCTGTCTCCGGAGAACGGTAGTGGTGGTTCCCAGGATACCCGTGGGGACCTCGGCAAGTGTGCTAAGTAAGTGAATGTGGGTGTGGCTCCCACTGTGGAGGCGGCAGATATGCCGCAGTTTGCGGTGCCTGCATTGCCAAAGACGCAGGTGAGTAACACTATAGAGCGAATGCAGGCTATAAACCAGCAGGTGTTGAGTGTGGCGTTGGACGGTGGTGCGACAACGGAGGTTATGTGCAGTTTGGTGGGCTGCAGTAGCCAATATGAGGCGCTGATTTTTTCGCTTGTTGCCGAAAATGAGCGTCTGCGCGGCCGTTTGGAGGCCATCGGTTCCGCCGGCAGCAGCGGTGGATTTTTCAACCCCTGTGGAGCCGCGACCGGTTGACACCTGGTCCTTGGTGGTGCGGAGCAAAAATGCCGGAGTGCACGCACGGGACGTGGTAGAGAAAGTTGTGAAAGAGGTGGGGCCATCCTTGGGGGTGCGCGTACATGAGGTTAAGCCTCGCCGAGATGGTAGTGTGATTATTCGCACTCGATCTGTTGCCGAGCGGAAGAAAATTGCGGAAAATGAAAAGTTTGACGAGGTAGGACTGACTGTGAAGGTCAATGAATATATGGGGCCCAGAGTGGTCGTACATGGTGTGCACAGGCAAATAACACCTGAAGAGTTCATGGGTGACCTATTTGAGCTGAACCTGAAGGATAAGATGACTGCTGAGGCTTTTAGTGGTATTCAAATGATCACGAAGCCCTGGGAGGCTTCTGAGGGTGCGATCAATGTGGTCCTTGAGGGTGCTGGCACCGCCATGCAATCTCTCCTGGATGCAGGGCGTTGCTATATCAAGTGGTTTTCTTTTCGTGTTAGGGACTTTGACCCGATTGTTGGTTGCTTCCGATGCCTGGGGACCGACCACCGAGTCTCCCAGTGCAGAGTCAAGCACGACATTTGTCGTCGTTGTGGCCAAGCGGGGCACCATGCGGCTAAGTGCAGCAATGCGCTTAACTGCCGCAACTGTGCCTTTAAGGGTAGACCTTCGGGGCATCTTATGATGTCCTTGGCTTGTCCCGTGTACAGTGCAATGGTGGCTCGGGCGAATGCTAGACACTGATGGCTTGCAAGTTTCTACAGATGAATTGTCAGGGGTCGTTTGCAGTTATGTGTGAGGTGGGGAATATGATGCGTGAGAGGGGTTGCGGTGTTGCACTGCTGCAGGAACCGTATGCCGCCAATGGTCGTGTGCGTGGATTGCCCGCAGATATGCGGGTTTTCTCTGACAGTGGGACCAATGCTGCAGTAGTTGTGAATGACCCTAGCGTGGAGTGCACACTTGTAAACTCTACTGACTGGGGCGTGTGTGTGAATATTAGTGGTAGTTTAGGTAGGGTCTTTGTTAGTAGTGTATATTGCAAGTTTGGGGAACCCCTCGAGCCTTACATGGTGTACATGGAAGGGGTGCTGCTGCTGGCGGGTGGCGTGCCAGCCATCCTGGGTCTTGATGCGAATGCATCATCCCCTATGTGGTTCAGTAAAATATCTGGGCATGCGTCTGGGTATTTGAGCTACAGTCGGGGTGAAATTCTAGCCGAGTGGGCCGTATCTCAGGATGTGCGGGTCATTAACGAACCCAGCGAGTGGTATTCTTTTGACGGTCCGATGGGGAAAAGTGACATTGATGTTACTTTTGTGAATGAGGCAGCAATGAGAGTGAATGATTTCAGCTGGAGTGTTTTGGGTGGGCACGGTGTGAGTGATCATAATCCTATTGAGTTTGTGGCTCATGCCACGCCCACTGTGCGTGAAACGGTTGTGGGTAATCGTTGGCGCACCAGTGGTGCGAACTGGAGCCTTCACGGCTTTTGGGTGAAAGAGGCGGCAGCTCAGGTTCCTCTTAGCACCTTCTGTGCTATGGGGACTGATGAGCAGGTTGAATGTGTGGAGAATTGGCTGACTCGTGCGAATGATTGCATGTTTGAGAGACACCGAGAGGTGAATCGCAGGCGTGTAAAGTGGTGGACGTGGGAATTACGTGTGAAGCGGCGGATGGTTAGGTCGCTGAGGAAGCGATTCCAAAGGGCTAGATCCTCCAATGCTGAAAACGCTTCCCAGCTCAGGGAAGTGAATGAGTACAAGGAAATGCTTGTAAAAGTGAAAGAGGCTGAGTGGCGTTCCTTTTTGGAGCGCAATAAGGACGATCCCTGGGGTCGTACTTATAAAATAGTTCGAGGTAGTGCTAGGGAACCTACGAGTGTGTGTGCTTTTCAGGTCAGAGGCACTTTGCTGACGACTTGGGTGGATTGTGTGAATGAATTGATGAGCGAATTCTTTCCAAGGGCGGAGCGGGAGGTTTTGCCGCCAAGTGTGGCTGGTCCTTCTGAGCCGCTCCTTGTGGGTGAGTTAGAGGTGGCTTTTTCGATTTTAAAGTCGAGAAAGTCGCCTGGGATGGATGGTTTTACGGGTGAAATGTGTAAGAGTGTGTGGAAGTCTATTCCGGACTACATGTACGAGCTGTTTTCAGGATGTGTGAGCGATGGCTACTTCCCTTGGAAATGGAAATGTGCGAGAGTGCTTGTGCTCTTAAAGTCGCCTGATAGGATACGGAGCAATCCTCGATCTTTTCGGGGCATTAGTCTTCTCCCAGTGCTTGGCAAAGTTCTGGAGAGGGTTCTGGTAGAAAGGCTGCAGGAGAGAGTGAGCGACCAGATGTCTGATAGGCAATTTGGTTTTAGGCAGGGTAGATGCGTTGAGGATGCTTGGAGGTATGTTCGCCACTCTGTGGAGTCCAGTACTGCTAAGTATGTCCTAGGTGTTTTTGTAGACTTTAAGGGGGCGTTCGACTACCTGAGTTGGGACAGTGTGGTTCGTAGATTGGATGAATGTGGTAGTCGGGACTTAGCTCTTTGGAAGAGCTATTTTTCCGGTAGACGTGCGACTGTTGTAGGATTGAATGAATGTGTGAGTGTAGACGTCGTTCGTGGTTGCCCGCAGGGATCCATTTGTGGGCCATTCATTTGGAACCTTATGATGGATACCTTGTTAGATCAGCTTGAGCGTACGTATATGTGCATATGCAGATGACCTGCTCATCATGATTGAGGGGCGGTCGCGCGATGAGATTGAGGCAAGTGCTGGAGTGTGCTTGCGCACTGTTCGCGATAGTGTTGGTGTTGGTTTGGCAATGGACAAGACGGTGTCAATGCTGCTAAAAGGCAGGTTGGCGAACAGTCGACATCCTGTTGTCTGACTAGATGGCGTCAGTCTGAAGTATGTCACGGAGGTGAAATACCTTGGCATAACTTTTGGTGAAAGGATGTGTTTTACTCCTCCTCCTGTCATGGGACAGGTTCGACGAATTTTGCGGAATGAATGGGGCCTTAGCAGGAAGGCTGTACGAACCATATACGGGGGTCTGTTTGTTGCTTGCGCAGCATATGGATCTTCGGTGTGGTGTGGTGCGGCTATGAGTGTTGCGGGCAGAAAGAGAGTGCTGGCCTGCCAGAGAGTGATTTTGCTTAGATGTTTGCCGGTGTGCCGCACTGTCTCTACGGAGGCAATGCAGGTACTCCTTGGTGCTGTCCCTCTTGACTTGGAGATACGGCTTCGTGCTGTACGATACAAGATTAAGAGGCGTCTGCCTTTGTGTCAGAATGAATGGTTAGCTGATAGGAACGTGAAGAGCTTAGGAATTAGTGAGTGCAAGAGTTTGTTGGACGAATGCGTAATGTCTGTCCCTATCTACTAGTCGCTTTCTAACTGTCGTTAAGAGCAGACGTGTTTTTCTGGTGTCGCTTGCCGAAGCCAAGGTTTTCGATTTCGTTTTCTGCTTTGTGCGGTGTTTCTTTCGTTGACCGAAACCGGTTTTTAGGGCGCTAGCGTGTGCCTGTGTTTGCGTGTGTGTGTAAAAATTTCTATTTATAGCTGCTTATCGCGATAAAGATCTTTGGTGGTGGCTGCCATGAATAAGAAAAAGAAAAATTCGGCGGCCGTTGAGAAGCTTTCTTCCGATGAAGAACTGGCTGCTTCTGAGCCGCTGGAATTGAAGAGGAAGGGGAAGCTGGTTGGGCGGTTGAAGAGGGCCACCTCGGAGACCAATATCGCCATGCTGTCTCCGGAGAACGGTAGTGGTGGTTCCCAGGATACCCGTGGGGACCTCGGCAAGTGTGCTAAGTAAGTGAATGTGGGTGTGGCTCCCACTGTGGAGGCGGCAGATATGCCGCAGTTTGCGGTGCCTGCATTGCCAAAGACGCAGGTGAGTAACACTATAGAGCGAATGCAGGCTATAAACCAGCAGGTGTTGAGTGTGGCGTTGGACGGTGGTGCGACAACGGAGGTTATGTGCAGTTTGGTGGGCTGCAGTAGCCAATATGAGGCGCTGATTTTTTCGCTTGTTGCCGAAAATGAGCGTCTGCGCGGCCGTTTGGAGGCCATCGGTCCGTTGTTGGCGGTCTGGCGCCGGTTCCGCCGGCAGCAGCGGTGGATTTTTCAACCCCTGTGGAGCCGCGACCGGTTGACACCTGGTCCTTGGTGGTGCGGAGCAAAAATGCCGGAGTGCACGCACGGGACGTGGTAGAGAAAGTTGTGAAAGAGGTGGGGCCATCCTTGGGGGTGCGCGTACATGAGGTTAAGCCTCGCCGAGATGGTAGTGTGATTATTCGCACTCGATCTGTTGCCGAGCGGAAGAAAATTGCGGAAAATGAAAAGTTTGACGAGGTAGGACTGACTGTGAAGGTCAATGAATATATGGGGCCCAGAGTGGTCGTACATGGTGTGCACAGGCAAATAACACCTGAAGAGTTCATGGGTGACCTATTTGAGCTGAACCTGAAGGATAAGATGACTGCTGAGGCTTTTAGTGGTATTCAAATGATCACGAAGCCCTGGGAGGCTTCTGAGGGTGCGATCAATGTGGTCCTTGAGGGTGCTGGCACCGCCATGCAATCTCTCCTGGATGCAGGGCGTTGCTATATCAAGTGGTTTTCTTTTCGTGTTAGGGACTTTGACCCGATTGTTGGTTGCTTCCGATGCCTGGGGACCGACCACCGAGTCTCCCAGTGCAGAGTCAAGCACGACATTTGTCGTCGTTGTGGCCAAGCGGGGCACCATGCGGCTAAGTGCAGCAATGCGCTTAACTGCCGCAACTGTGCCTTTAAGGGTAGACCTTCGGGGCATCTTATGATGTCCTTGGCTTGTCCCGTGTACAGTGCAATGGTGGCTCGGGCGAATGCTAGACACTGATGGCTTGCAAGTTTCTACAGATGAATTGTCAGGGGTCGTTTGCAGTTATGTGTGAGGTGGGGAATATGATGCGTGAGAGGGGTTGCGGTGTTGCACTGCTGCAGGAACCGTATGCCGCCAATGGTCGTGTGCGTGGATTGCCCGCAGATATGCGGGTTTTCTCTGACAGTGGGACCAATGCTGCAGTAGTTGTGAATGACCCTAGCGTGGAGTGCACACTTGTAAACTCTACTGACTGGGGCGTGTGTGTGAATATTAGTGGTAGTTTAGGTAGGGTCTTTGTTAGTAGTGTATATTGCAAGTTTGGGGAACCCCTCGAGCCTTACATGGTGTACATGGAAGGGGTGCTGCTGCTGGCGGGTGGCGTGCCAGCCATCCTGGGTCTTGATGCGAATGCATCATCCCCTATGTGGTTCAGTAAAATATCTGGGCATGCGTCTGGGTATTTGAGCTACAGTCGGGGTGAAATTCTAGCCGAGTGGGCCGTATCTCAGGATGTGCGGGTCATTAACGAACCCAGCGAGTGGTATTCTTTTGACGGTCCGATGGGGAAAAGTGACATTGATGTTACTTTTGTGAATGAGGCAGCAATGAGAGTGAATGATTTCAGCTGGAGTGTTTTGGGTGGGCACGGTGTGAGTGATCATAATCCTATTGAGTTTGTGGCTCATGCCACGCCCACTGTGCGTGAAACGGTTGTGGGTAATCGTTGGCGCACCAGTGGTGCGAACTAGAGCCTTCACGGCTTTTGGGTGAAAGAGGCGGCAGCTCAGGTTCCTCTTAGCACCTTCTGTGCTATGGGGACTGATGAGCAGGTTGAATGTGTGGAGAATTGGCTGACTCGTGCGAATGATTGCATGTTTGAGAGACACCGAGAGGTGAATCGCAGGCGTGTAAAGTGGTGGACGTGGGAATTAAGTGTGAAGCGGCGGATGGTTAGGTCGCTGAGGAAGCGATTCCAAAGGGCTAGATCCTCCAATGCTGAAAACGCTTCCCAGCTCAGGGGTGAGCTTGGTCGATGTATGAATGAGTACAAGGAAATGCTTGTAAAAGTGAAAGAGGCTGAGTGGCGTTCCTTTTTGGAGCGCAATAAGGACGATCCCTGGGGTCGTGCTTATAAAATAGTTCGAGGTAGTGCTAGGGAACCTACGAGTGTGTGTGCTCTTCAGGTCAGAGGCACTTTGCTGACGACTTGGGTGGATTGTGTGAATGAATTGATGAGCGAATTCTTTCCAAGGGCGGAGCGGGAGGTTTTGCCGCCAAGTGTGGCTGGTCCTTCTGAGCCGCTCCTTGTGGGTGAGTTAGAGGTGGCTTTTTCGATTTTAAAGTCGAGAAAGTCGCCTGGGATGGATGGTTTTACGGGTGAAATGTGTAAGAGTGTGTGGAAGTCTATTCCGGACTACATGTACGAGCTGTTTTCAGGATGTGTGAGCGATGGCTACTTCCCTTGGAAATGGAAATGTGCGAGAGTGCTTGTGCTCTTAAAGTCGCCTGATAGGATACGGAGCAATCCTCGATCTTTTCGGGGCATTAGTCTTCTCCCAGTGCTTGGCAAAGTTCTGGAGAGGGTTCTGGTAGAAAGGCTGCAGGAGAGAGTGAGCGACCAGATGTCTGATAGGCAATTTGGTTTTAGGCAGGGTAGATGCGTTGAGGATGCTTGGAGGTATGTTCGCCACTCTGTGGAGTCCAGTACTGCTAAGTATGTCCTAGGTGTTTTTGTAGACTTTAAGGGGGCGTTCGACTACCTGAGTTGGGACAGTGTGGTTCGTAGATTGGATGAATGTGGTAGTCGGGACTTAGCTCTTTGGAAGAGCTATTTTTCCGGTAGACGTGCGACTGTTGTAGGATTGAATGAATGTGTGAGTGTAGACGTCGTTCGTGGTTGCCCGCAGGGATCCATTTGTGGGCCATTCATTTGGAACCTTATGATGGATACCTTGTTAGATCAGCTTGAGCGTACGTATATGTGTTGTGCATATGCAGATGACCTGCTCATCATGATTGAGGGGCGGTCGCGCGATGAGATTGAGGCAAGTGCTGGAGTGTGCTTGCGTACTGTTCGCGATAGTGTTGGTGTTGGTTTGGCAATGGACAAGACGGTGTCAATGCTGCTGAAAGGCAGGTTGGCGAACAGTCGACATCCTGTTGTCTGACTAGATGGCGTCAGTCTGAAGTATGTCACGGAGGTGAAATACCTTGGCATAACTTTTGGTGAAAGGATGTGTTTTACTCCTCATATCACAGGTCTCAGAAGGCGGCTGCTCGTCGTGGTGGGACAGGTTCGACGAATTTTGCGGAATGAATGGGGCCTTAGCAGGAAGGCTGTACGAACCATATACGGGGGTCTGTTTGTTGCTTGCGCAGCATATGGATCTTCGGTGTGGTGTGGTGCGGCTATGAGTGTTGCGGGCAGAAAGAGAGTGCTGGCCTGCCAGAGAGTGATTTTGCTTAGATGTTTGCCGGTGTGCCTCTGGTCTGATGAGCTTGTGAGGTAGCTCAAAGGGGGCCTAGCTGAGGCCACCGGACGGGTCGCGGGTTGCGGATAGCGAACGGCCTACCTCGGTAGGTCAGCTGCGAATAAGCGGGCATCCCTCACGGGAGAGTACCGAAATAAGCAGTCCCGGACAGCCAGCGGGTGTTCGCGAAGCAGCAACACTGACGATGCGCTTGTGGTGCCGCCTCAATAAGTAGCTCACACACTCCCATCCATACACAATACCTACCCATATCCCAACCCCCACATCCACCTCACACCGGGCCGGACTAAGTGTGTTACTCGACCCGTGCCGAGAGTCAGCCTGGCTGGGGGCCCGGTATAAAAAAATAGCCCAGTCTCTAACGGAGGGCTCAGGGACTTGGCAGCCCCCTGTTCTAATGATGCCTTACCCGGGCAACGTGGATCTCTGCCCGGGCTGACCTTTCCCTTTCTCTGCATCTCGTGGGAACAAGATGTATAACAATAAAAACAAAACCAACAAAAAAACAAATGAGTGCGGCGCTCCCCAAATGCCAACTGGGAGCAATCCCAAGCTCGAGAAGGCAGCGGCCCAAAGGCCTGGCCCAACCAGCTCTATAGTGGGGAATACCCACAAGGTGGAAGGTGCCTGTGCGAACCCGAGGGGGTCCCATCCCGAATCCGGTGTGGGTGGCAAGGTAACTCCCGAAGCTGACACCTTGGAAGGGAAGCTAAGCAATATTGCGGCTGCCCGACCTTCTGGTAAAGCGGAGGGGGTTGACTTGCCGTCGACAAGTGCCCAAGCCAGACGATACTCATATGCCGAAAAGAGGAGTGCAGGGCACATACTCCGTCGGCAACACGTCAGCAGTGAAGCCAGCCCATCAGCCGAATGGCTGAAGAAGGTGGAATGGGCTTCGGCCGTACTTCCGGAGTTCACCTTTGAACAGAAAAAGGTGGCTCCCCAAGCCAAGAGGCAGCGCTCGCAGGAGACACCGGGACCGGTAGCAAAGCGCTCCAGAGTGCTGCCAAATGTCTCCTTTGCGCAGATTGCCAAGGAGAGGACGCTAATTGGTGTCCTCGACAAAGGCAGCGCAGAGGGGAGAACCCCAAGGAGTCAGTGGAAGTGGGTGGAAGCGGCATTGGCCGACCGCTGCTTCGAACTCCTCGACAAAGACCCTGGACCTCCGCCAGTCTGCAAGGACATGGGGTGGTTCCAGGGCAACGTAAAGATAATTGCCTGCGAAGACGAGCGCTCTGTGAAGCTGTACAAAGCGGCGGTAGCGCAGGTCGGCGAGGTTTATGCTGGGGCGAAACTCGTCGCAGTCGACTGGAGCGAGGTGCCCAGCAGACCGAGGGCCAGAATTTGGGTGCCGGCTACCTTTAAGGAGCCAGAACGCATCCTCAAGATGTTGCAGAGGTGCAACCCAGGACTACCAACCTCCGATTGGAAGGTAGCCAAAGTTGAGACGACACAAGGGCCGACTAACCAGGCAGTTCTCGTTCTCAATAAAGAGTCGCTGGCCCCGATAGAGGCAGCAAAAGGAGAGCTCAACTTTGGCTTCAGCTCGGTCACCATCAAGGTGTACAAATCGGACGCGGCGGCCGCGGCGCTTCCTGTCGTCAACCCAGACGTGCAGGATGTCGTTGCGGAGATCGAAGCGCCTGACGACGAGCTGGAGCCAGACCAGGAAGGCTTCTCCTCAGACACAGAACTGATGCTCGACTTCGAGTCAATGTGCCGAGAGAGAGTCTCAGATGACTCGGACGCGGACATCACGGTGGTGGAGAATCTTGAAGATGGTCCTAAGGATCCTTCAAATAAATCTCCACCACTGTAAAGCAGCATCGGCTGCTCTCATACTCCGCCTAGACGCAAGCGGAGCCGACGTAGTCCTGATCCAGGAGCCTTGGGTGGTAGGAGGCAAGGTCTGTGGATTGGGGACGAGGGAATACAAGATCATTGTATCCCAAAATGAAGGTAAAATCCGTACCTGCATACTTGCTAGAAAGCACCTAAATATCTTTCTGCTCCACAATTATAGCGATGGAGATAACACGGCGGCAAGCCTAGAACTAAGAGGTCATCATCTCAGGCTGGTGGCATCCTATATGGCCCACGAGGAGGATGATCCTCCGAGCGACCTTGTTCGCAAAATAGCCAGCGACAGCGAAAGGACGGACAAAGACCTACTTATAGGTTGCGATGCCAACGCCCACCACACCCAATGGGGGAGTACGGACACGAATGTAAGGGGTGAGTCACTGTTCAGCTTCATCCTGAACTCAAATTTATTCATATGCAATCGGGGTAATGACCCCACTTTTATAATTAAAAATCGGCAGGAGGTCATTGACCTCACGCTAGTGTCAAGCAAACTGTTGGACACAATCAAGAGCTGGAGAGTCCTAGGAGACCACTCCTTCTCGGACCACAGGTATATCGAGACGATATTATCCTTCGATATTCCCAAACCAACAGACTATATCAACCCCAGAAAAGCCAACTGGGAAAAATATAGCACAACGCTGGAGGAGCTACTCCCTCCTAACGCCCCTAACTGCCCGAACACTGAAGACAACCTAAACCGTCTTGTGTACAGGTTTACGGATGCGTGCAACAAAGCCTTCAAGGCAGCATGTCCCTCTACCAGACCAAGGGGAAAAAAGAAACCCCACTGGTGGTCCAAGCAACTAGACACCCTTCGTAGAACTTGCCACAAGAGCCACAAGAACTAAGGAGGATACTCACTGGGCAGACTATAAAACCAGTCTAGCACTATACAAAAAGGAAACGAGGAAGGCTAAAAGAGCCTCCTGGCAAAAATTTTGCTCCGAAATCGAGGAAACCTCGGAGGCCGCAAGACTCCGGAAAGTTCTCTCAAAAACCACCCCCTCGGTAGGGTACCTCAAAAAGAATGATGGCACGTGGACCAACTCTAGTGAGGAGTCCCTGCACATTTTGCTCGACACGCACTTCCCCGGATGCACATCCACCGAGCCGTCTCACCTCCCAAGAGAGGGATCGGTAGAATCGATGGACCATATCCTTACAAAACGGAACATAAGTTGGGCAGTAAACAGCTTCAACCCGTTTAAATCGCCAGGCCCGGACCAGGTAATCCCGGCCCAGCTTCAGAGGGCCGGGGAGACGGCCATCAACTGGCTACATAGTATCTTCAGGAAGATACTGGCGGTATGCACAATACCGCAAGCGTGGCTTAAGGCTAGGATAGTTTTCATCCCTAAAGCAGGCAAAGCCTCACACTCAACCCCAAAAGACTTTAGACCAATCAGTTTATCGTCTTTCCTACTCAAAACCTTTGAGAGACTTATCGGGTTACAATTACGGACCACCATAAGTCCCCAGCTGTACTCAAGTGCGCAGCATGCCTACCGGAAAGGAAAATCCACGGAAACGGCACTTCACGAAGTGATCTCGAGTGTAGAAAAATCCCTGCATCTCAAAGAATACTCACTAATAGCTTTTCTCGATATCGAGGGAGCCTTCAACAACGTCACACCGGGCGCCATTACTGAAGCCCTGACTGACCTGGGGGTGGACCGTCACTTGGTGATGCTCATTGATCAATTGCTCATACGCAGGACGGTGACATCATCGATGGGATCGTCCACCCAGTCAAGGTATGTCAACAGAGGAACCCCGCAAGGGGGAGTTCTGTCTCCTCTTCTATGGAACATTGCAGTCAATAAGATTCTTTGCGACCTGGAAGAGGGGGGCTGTAAAGTAGTGGCATACGCGGATGACGTTGCAATTATCTTTGCGGGGAAATACCCCCAAACACTATGCGACCTAATGACCGCAAAGCTTGCTCGATTGTCCCAATGGACAGAATCGCGTGGATTGGGACTAAATCCCTCGAAAACGGAACTAGTGTTATTCACAAAAAAATACAAGGTCCCGCCCCTCAACCCACCAACACTAAACGGATACAGGCTCTCCTTCAGCGACAGTGCCAGTTACTTAGGGTTGGTAATTGACAAAAAGCTTAGCTGGAACCTGAATGTCAAGGATAGAGTGAGGAAGGCAACGACAGCACTCTATACTTGCAAAAAAGCTATCGGCCTAAAGTGGGGCATGAACCCAAGCATAGTCCGATGGATATATCTGGCAATAGTCAGACCTATAATACTCTACGGAGTTACTGTCTGGTGGCCTGCCCTAGCGAAAAGGACAATAACCAATCAGCTGGGCAAGGTTCAGCGAACAGCCGCCCTCTGCATCAGTGGAGCTCTTCGAACTACACCAAATGAGGCGCTAAACGCCATGTTATGCCTTCAGAGCCTTGACTTTGCAGGAAAAGAGCGGGCAGAAATGGCAGCAATACGTCTTAGGGACTCTGAACAATGGGTACCCCAGAACATAGGTCACTCATCTATACTAAACAAAAACAACAAGGTCCCAGCAAGAACGGACTATCAAGTTCCAATGGAGCACACGGAGACTCCATTCAGCATAATCATCCCTCATAGAGACGATTGGCTCGAGGGACCCCCCGGCCCAGACGGGGCCATAAGCATCTTCACGGATGGCTCAAAACTGGACGGCAGGGTTGGAGGAGGAATCTACTCTGAACAACTTAACATAAGGCAATCTTTCAGGCTTCCGGATCACTGTAGCGTCTTCCAAGCGGAAGTTACGGCAATCAGGGAGGCTCTGTACTGCCTTCATACGGTTACCACCACGGCAACCAATCTAAACATCTACAGCGACAGCCAAGCTGCGATCAGATCACTTAACGCGATCTCCTCGAACTCGGCTACTGTGGCGAAGTGCCGCAGATCTCTTCACGAGATGGCTCAGCAATTTGCTATCAGCCTTATATGGGTCCCGGGTCACCGGGATATCGAGGGCAACTGCATAGCGGACGAGCTGGCCAGATCTGGCACTACAACCCCCCTTCTCCAAGATAAGGAGGATATTTGTATGCCTATGGCCACCTGCAAGCTCATCATAAAAGAGCAGTACACGCTACTGATAGACAACAAGTGGTAAACAGGGCCACGTTGTCGCACAGCTCGGCAAACATGGCCGACCATAGACAAGAAGCGCACCTCAGAGCTCTGCAAACTAGGCAGGGAAAGGTGCAGCGCAGTCATACGTTCCCTCACAGGACACTGGCTAGTAGGCACCCACGCAAACAGGCTGGGTGCCCCATACAATGATTTCTGCCGCAGCTGCAGAGACGAGGACGAGGAGGAAACAGTGGAACACCTGTTCTGTTCCTGTCCAGCTCTCAGCAGAAGGAGGCTGCATTACTTGGGCTCTGCCTTTCTGAACGACATCTCGGAGATGTCCACGCTATGTCCCAGAAAGATCGTCAACTTTATAAGGGCATCTGGATGGGACAACTGTTGACATGAAGTCTCATCTGCAGGGAGGGAATGATCCCAAACGGTATCACAACGGGCCGAAACCGGCCTATGTGTGCTGGGCTCCGAGCGAGCTTGGCGGCCGTCTCTACCTAACCTAACCTAACCTTGCCGGTGTGCCGCACTGTCTCTACGGAGGCAATGCAGGTACTCCTTGGTGCTGTCCCTCTTGACTTGGAGATACGGCTTCGTGCTGTACGATACAAGATTAAGAGGCGTCTGCCTTTGTGTCAGAATGAATGGTTAGCTGATAGGAACGTGAAGAGCTTAGGAATTAGTGAGTGCAAGAGTTTGTTGGACGAATGCGTAATGTCTGTCCCTATCTACTAGTCGCTTTCTAACTGTCGTTAAGAGCAGACGTGTTTTTCTGGTGTCGCTTGCCGAAGCCAAGGTTTTCGATTTCGTTTTCTGCTTTGTGCGGTGTTTCTTTCGTTGACCGAAACCGGTTTTTAGGGCGCTAGCGTGTGCCTGTGTTTGCGTGTGTGTGTAAAAATTTCTATTTATAGCTGCTTATCGCGATAAAGATCTTTGGTGGTGGCTGCCATGAATAAGAAAAAGAAAAATTCGGCGGCCGTTGAGAAGCTTTCTTCCGATGAAGAACTGGCTGCTTCTGAGCCGCTGGAATTGAAGAGGAAGGGGAAGCTGGTTGGGCGGTTGAAGAGGGCCACCTCGGAGACCAATATCGCCATGCTGTCTCCGGAGAACGGTAGTGGTGGTTCCCAGGATACCCGTGGGGACCTCGGCAAGTGTGCTAAGTAAGTGAATGTGGGTGTGGCTCCCACTGTGGAGGCGGCAGATATGCCGCAGTTTGCGGTGCCTGTATTGCCAAAGACGCAGGTGAGTAACACTATAGAGCGAATGCAGGCTATAAACCAGCAGGTGTTGAGTGTGGCGTTGGACGGTGGTGCGACAACGGAGGTTATGTGCAGTTTGGTAGGCTGCAGTAGCCAATATGAGGCGCTGATTTTTTCGCTTGTTGCCGAAAATGAGCGTCTGCGCGGCCGTTTGGAGGCCATCGGTCCGAAGAATGTTGGCGGTCTGGCGCCGGTTCCGCCGGCAGCAGCGGTGGATTTTTCAACCCCTGTGGAGCCGCGACCGGTTGACACCTGGTCCTTGGTGGTGCGGAGCAAAAATGCCGGAGTGCACGCACGGGACGTGGCAGAGAAAATGAAAAGTTTGACGAGGTAGGACTGACTGTGAAGGTCAATGAATAAATGGGGCCCAGAGTGGTCGTACATGGTGTGCACAGGCAAATAACACCTGAAGAGTTCATGGGTGACCTATTTGAGCTGAACCTGAAGGATAAGATGACTGCTGAGGCCTGGGAGGCTTCTGAGGGTGCGATCAATGTGGTCCTTGAGGGTGCTGGCACCGCCATGCAATCTCTCCTGGATGCAGGGCGTTGCTATATCAAGTGGTTTTCTTTTCGTGTTAGGGACTTTGACCCGATTGTTGGTTGCTTCCGATGCCTGGGGACCGACCACCGAGTCTCCCAGTGCAGAGTCAAGCACGACATTTGTCGTCGTTGTGGCCAAGCGGGGCACCATGCGGCTAAGTGCAGCAATGCGCTTAACTGCCGCAACTGTGCCTTTAAGGGTAGACCTTCGGGGCATCTTATGATGTCCTTGGCTTGTCCCGTGTACAGTGCAATGGTGGCTCGGGCGAATGCTAGACACTGATGGCTTGCAAGTTTCTACAGATGAATTGTCAGGGGTCGTTTGCAGTTATGTGTGAGGTGGGGAATATGATGCGTGAGAGGGGTTGCGGTGTTGCACTGCTGCAGGAACCGTATGCCGCCAATGGTCGTGTGCGTGGATTGCCCGCAGATATGCGGGTTTTCTCTGACAGTGGGACCAATGCTGCAATAGTTGTGAATGACCCTAGCGTGGAGTGCACACTTGTAAACTCTACTGACTGGGGCGTGTGTGTGAATATTAGTGGTAGTTTAGGTAGGGTCTTTGTTAGTAGTGTATATTGCAAGTTTGGGGAACCCCTCGAGCCTTACATGGTGTACATGGAAGGGGTGCTGCTGCTGGCGGGTGGCGTGCCAGCCATCCTGGGTCTTGATGCGAATGCATCATCCCCTATGTGGTTCAGTAAAATATCTGGGCATGCGTCTGGGTATTTGAGCTACAGTCGGGGTGAAATTCTAGCCGAGTGGGCCGTATCTCAGGATGTGCGGGTCATTAACGAACCCAGCGAGTGGTATTCTTTTGACGGTCCGATGGGGAAAAGTGACATTGATGTTACTTTTGTGAATGAGGCAGCAATGAGAGTGAATGATTTCAGCTGGAGTGTTTTGGGTGGGCACGGTGTGAGTGATCATAATCCTATTGAGTTTGTGGCTCATGCCACGCCCACTGTGCGTGAAACGGTTGTGGGTAATCGTTGGCGCACCAGTGGTGCGAACTGGAGCCTTCACGGCTTTTGGGTGAAAGAGGCGGCAGCTCAGGTTCCTCTTAGCACCTTCTGTGCTATGGGGACTGATGAGCAGGTTGAATGTGTGGAGAATTGGCTGACTCGTGCGAATGATTGCATGTTTGAGAGACACCGAGAGGTGAATCGCAGGCGTGTAAAGTGGTGGACGTGGGAATTACGTGTGAAGCGGCGGATGGTTAGGTCGCTGAGGAAGCGATTCCAAAGGGCTAGATCCTCCAATGCTGAAAACGCTTCCCAGCTCAGGGAAGTGAATGAGTACAAGGAAATGCTTGTAAAAGTGAAAGAGGCTGAGTGGCGTTCCTTTTTGGAGCGCAATAAGGACGATCCCTGGGGTCGTACTTATAAAATAGTTCGAGGTAGTGCTAGGGAACCTACGAGTGTGTGTGCTTTTCAGGTCAGAGGCACTTTGCTGACGACTTGGGTGGATTGTGTGAATGAATTGATGAGCGAATTCTTTCCAAGGGCGGAGCGGGAGGTTTTGCCGCCAAGTGTGGCTGGTCCTTCTGAGCCGCTCCTTGTGGGTGAGTTAGAGGTGGCTTTTTCGATTTTAAAGTCGAGAAAGTCGCCTGGGATGGATGGTTTTACGGGTGAAATGTGTAAGAGTGTGTGGAAGTCTATTCCGGACTACATGTACGAGCTGTTTTCAGGATGTGTGAGCGATGGCTACTTCCCTTGGAAATGGAAATGTGCGAGAGTGCTTGTGCTCTTAAAGTCGCCTGATAGGATACGGAGCAATCCTCGATCTTTTCGGGGCATTAGTCTTCTCCCAGTGCTTGGCAAAGTTCTGGAGAGGGTTCTGGTAGAAAGGCTGCAGGAGAGAGTGAGCGACCAGATGTCTGATAGGCAATTTGGTTTTAGGCAGGGTAGATGCGTTGAGGATGCTTGGAGGTATGTTCGCCACTCTGTGGAGTCCAGTACTGCTAAGTATGTCCTAGGTGTTTTTGTAGACTTTAAGGGGGCGTTCGACTACCTGAGTTGGGACAGTGTGGTTCGTAGATTGGATGAATGTGGTAGTCGGGACTTAGCTCTTTGGAAGAGCTATTTTTCCGGTAGACGTGCGACTGTTGTAGGATTGAATGAATGTGTGAGTGTAGACGTCGTTCGTGGTTGCCCGCAGGGATCCATTTGTGGGCCATTGTGTGGCTTGCGCACTGTTCGCGATAGTGTTGGTGTTGGTTTGGCAATGGACAAGACGGTGTCAATGCTGCTGAAAGGCAGGTTGGCGAACAGTCGACATCCTGTTGTCTGACTAGATGGCGTCAGTCTGAAGTATGTCACGGAGGTGAAATACCTTCGCATAACTTTTGGTGAAAGGATGTGTTTTACTCCTCATATCACAGGTCTCGTTAAGAGCAGACGTGTTTTTCTGGTGTCGCTTGCCGAAGCCAAGGTTTTCGATTTCGTTTTCTGCTTTGTGCGGTGTTTCTTTCGTTGACCGAAACCGGTTTTTAGGGCGCTAGCGTGTGCCTGTGTTTGCGTGTGTGTGTAAAAATTTCTATGCCATGAATAAGAAAAAGAAAAATTCGGCGGCCGTTGAGAAGCTTTCTTCCGATGAAGAACTGGCTGCTTCTGAGCCGCTGGAATTGAAGAGGAAGGGGAAGCTGGTTGGGCGGTTGAAGAGGGCCACCTCGGAGACCAATATCGCCATGCTGTCTCCGGAGAACGGTAGTGGTGGTTCCCAGGATACCCGTGGGGACCTCGGCAAGTGTGCTAAGTAAGTGAATGTGGGTGTGGCTCCCACTGTGGAGGCGGCAGATATGCCGCAGTTTGCGGTGCCTACATTGCCAAAGACGCAGGTGAGTAACACTATAGAGCGAATGCAGGCTATAAACCAGCAGGTGTTGAGTGTGGCGTTGGACGGTGGTGCGACAACGGAGGTTATGTGCAGTTTGGTGGGCTGCAGTAGCCAATATGAGGCGCTGATTTTTTCGCTTGTTGCCGAAAATGAGCGTCTGCGCGGCCGTTTGGAGGCCATCGGTTCCGCCGGCAGCAGCGGTGGATTTTTCAACCCCTGTGGAGCCGCGACCGGTTGACACCTGGTCCTTGGTGGTGCGGAGCAAAAATGCCGGAGTGCACGCACGGGACGTGGTAGAGAAAGTTGTGAAAGAGGTGGGGCCATCCTTGGGGGTGCGCGTACATGAGGTTAAGCCTCGCCGAGATGGTAGTGTGATTATTCGCACTCGATCTGTTGCCGAGCGGAAGAAAATTGCGGAAAATGAAAAGTTTGACGAGGTAGGACTGACTGTGAAGGTCAATGAATATATGTGTGTGCACAGGCAAATAACACCTGAAGAGTTCATGGGTGACCTATTTGAGCTGAACCTGAAGGATAAGATGACTGCTGAGGCTTTTAGTGGTATTCAAATGATCACGAAGCCCTGGGAGGCTTCTGAGGGTGCGATCAATGTGGTCCTTGAGGGTGCTGGCACCGCCATTCAATCTCTCCTGGATGCAGGGCGTTGCTATATCAAGTGGTTTTCTTTTCGTGTTAGGGACTTTGACCCGATTGTTGGTTGCTTCCGATGCCTGGGGACCGACCACCGAGTCTCCCAGTGCAGAGTCAAGCACGACATTTGTCGTCGTTGTGGCCAAGCGGGGCACCATGCGGCTAAGTGCAGCAATGCGCTTAACTGCCGCAACTGTGCCTTTAAGGGTAGACCTTCGGGGCATCTTATGATGTCCTTGGCTTGTCCCGTGTACAGTGCAATGGTGGCTCGGGCGAATGCTAGACACTGATGGCTTGCAAGTTTCTACAGATGAATTGTCAGGGGTCGTTTGCAGTTATGTGTGAGGTGGGGAATATGATGCGTGAGAGGGGTTGCGGTGTTGCACTGCTGCAGGAACCGTATGCCGCCAATGGTCGTGTGCGTGGATTGCCCGCAGATATGCGGGTTTTCTCTGACAGTGGGACCAATGCTGCAATAGTTGTGAATGACCCTAGCGTGGAGTGCACACTTGTAAACTCTACTGACTGGGGCGTGTGTGTGAATATTAGTGGTAGTTTAGGTAGGGTCTTTGTTAGTAGTGTATATTGCAAGTTTGGGGAACCCCTCGAGCCTTACATGGTGTACATGGAAGGGGTGCTGCTGCTGGCGGGTGGCGTGCCAGCCATCCTGGGTCTTGATGCGAATGCATCATCCCCTATGTGGTTCAGTAAAATATCTGGGCATGCGTCTGGGTATTTGAGCTACAGTCGGGGTGAAATTCTAGCCGAGTGGGCCGTATCTCAGGATGTGCGGGTCATTAACGAACCCAGCGAGTGGTATTCTTTTGACGGTCCGATGGGGAAAAGTGACATTGATGTTACTTTTGTGAATGAGGCAGCAATGAGAGTGAATGATTTCAGCTGGAGTGTTTTGGGTGGGCACGGTGTGAGTGATCATAATCCTATTGAGTTTGTGGCTCATGCCACGCCCACTGTGCGTGAAACGGTTGTGGGTAATCGTTGGCGCACCAGTGGTGCGAACTGGAGCCTTCACGGCTTTTGGGTGAAAGAGGCGGCAGCTCAGGTTCCTCTTAGCACCTTCTGTGCTATGGGGACTGATGAGCAGGTTGAATGTGTGGAGAATTGGCTGACTCGTGCGAATGATTGCATGTTTGAGAGACACCGAGAGGTGAATCGCAGGCGTGTAAAGTGGTGGACGTGGGAATTAAGTGTGAAGCGGCGGATGGTTAGGTCGCTGAGGAAGCGATTCCAAAGGGCTAGATCCTCCAATGCTGAAAACGCTTCCCAGCTCAGGGGTGAGCTTGGTCGATGTATGAATGAGTACAAGGAAATGCTTGTAAAAGTGAAAGAGGCTGAGTGGCGTTCCTTTTTGGAGCGCAATAAGGACGATCCCTGGGGTCGTGCTTATAAAATAGTTCGAGGTAGTGCTAGGGAACCTACGAGTGTGTGTGCTCTTCAGGTCAGAGGCACTTTGCTGACGACTTGGGTGGATTGTGTGAATGAATTGATGAGCGAATTCTTTCCAAGGGCGGAGCGGGAGGTTTTGCCGCCAAGTGTGGCTGGTCCTTCTGAGCCGCTCCTTGTGGGTGAGTTAGAGGTGGCTTTTTCGATTTTAAAGTCGAGAAAGTCGCCTGGGATGGATGGTTTTACGGGTGAAATGTGTAAGAGTGTGTGGAAGTCTATTCCGGACTACATGTACGAGCTGTTTTCAGGATGTGTGAGCGATGGCTACTTCCCTTGGAAATGGAAATGTGCGAGAGTGCTTGTGCTCTTAAAGTCGCCTGATAGGATACGGAGCAATCCTCGATCTTTTCGGGGCATTAGTCTTCTCCCAGTGCTTGGCAAAGTTCTGGAGAGGGTTCTGGTAGAAAGGCTGCAGGAGAGAGTGAGCGACCAGATGTCTGATAGGCAATTTGGTTTTAGGCAGGGTAGATGCGTTGAGGATGCTTGGAGGTATGTTCGCCACTCTGTGGAGTCCAGTACTGCTAAGTATGTCCTAGGTGTTTTTGTAGACTTTAAGGGGGCGTTCGACTACCTGAGTTGGGACAGTGTGGTTCGTAGATTGGATGAATGTGGTAGTCGGGACTTAGCTCTTTGGAAGAGCTATTTTTCCGGTAGACGTGCGACTGTTGTAGGATTGAATGAATGTGTGAGTGTAGACGTCGTTCGTGGTTGCCCGCAGGGATCCATTTGTGGGCCATTCATTTGGAACCTTATGATGGATACCTTGTTAGGTCAGCTTGAGCGTACGTATATGTGTTGTGCATATGCAGATGACCTGCTCATCATGATTGAGGGGCGGTCGCGCGATGAGATTGAGGCAAGTGCTGGAGTGTGCTTGCGCACTGTTCGCGAATGGGGCGATAGTGTTGGCGTTGATTTGGCAATGGACAAGACGGTGTCAATGCTGCTGAAAGGCAGGTTGGCGAACAGTCGACATCCTGTTGTCAGACTAGATGGCGTCAGTCTGAAGTATGTCACGGAGGTGAAATACCTTGGCATAACTTTTGGTGAAAGGATGTGTTTTACTCCTCATATCACAGGTCTCAGAAGGCGGCTGCTCGTCGTGGTGGGACAGGTTCGACGAATTTTGCGGAATGAATGGGGCCTTAGCAGGAAGGCTGTACGAACCATATACGGGGGTCTGTTTGTTGCTTGCGCAGCATATGGATCTTCGGTGTGGTGTGGTGCGGCTATGAGTGTTGCGGGCAGAAAGGAAGTGCTGGCCTGCCAGAGAGTGATTTTGCTTGGATGTTTGCCGGTGTGCCGCACTGTCTCTACGGAGGCAATGCAGGTACTCCTTGGTGCTGTCCCTCTTGACTTGGAGATACGGCGTCGTGCTGTACGATACAAGATTAAGAGGCGTCTGCCTTTGTGTCAGAATGAATGGTTAGCTGATAGGAACGTGGAGAGCTTAGGAATTAGTGAGTGCAAGAGTTTGTTGGACGAATGCGTAATGTCTGACTGGCAAGTTTGATGGGATAGCAGTGAGAATGGTCGGGTTACTTACCAGTACATTCGTGATGTCACGATTGTCAGCTGTCGACCGGAGTTTGGTTTAAACCTTAGTTCTGGGTTCCTCTTGACTGGTCACGGTTCTTTCAATGCATTCCTGCATTCGAGGGGCCTGAGTGACAGTCCGGAATGCCGTTGTGGCTCGAGCGAGGAGACATGGAAACATGTTCTCTGTGAGTGCCCGTTGTATGGTGACCTTCGGGATCTGGATGCCTTGGGTGTTGTTGAAGTTAGGGGTGAGTTTGAGTTAGTCAAACGCTCTCCACGGCAGAGCTGTTTTTTCCAGACGACGCTTGGCGGTTTTCTGAGGAAATAGTATTTGTAATTGATTGTCATTTGTTTGTTTTTTCTTGTGTTTTTATTTGTGTTTAGACCCATCGCTTTTGCGTTGGTCTTGGGGCCACCAACCCGTGACTGTTTTGGAGTCAAAATTGGTAGTGTCCTTCGTGGCACGAAGCCTGACCGGAGGCTTTATTCTGGTACCACGGGAGCCAGGGCCCGCGGAACTCGTTTCCGTCCTGGCTATTGGTTGCGGCCCCTTGGGGAGCTTCGTGGTGGTTGTGGTTAACACTCAAGCGAGTAGAGCTTGGGCTCGACGTGGAGTTGCGTTACAACCTGGTGCTGTGACCCACAGATCAGCAGAGGTTTAGACAGCCTCGCTCCACACCAGGGAGGAAGACATGACCAAAACAGATAGTCTTCAACTGGTACCGGATGAACCGGGGCGCTGATTGACGCTTAAATTAATCCTGTGCTTGGCACCGTGGGATAAAGCCAATACGGCAGGTGTTCACGTAAAACACATTGACTTTAATGTCCCTAT
Organism: Drosophila persimilis; assembly: GCF_003286085.1. NCBI lineage: Eukaryota > Metazoa > Arthropoda > Insecta > Diptera > Drosophilidae > Drosophila > Drosophila persimilis. Next base: position 70,788 of record NW_020825616.1, read on the forward strand.
CTACTATCTAGCGAAACCACAGCCAAGGGAACGGGCTTGGAATAATTAGCGGGGAAAGAAGACCCTTTTCAGCTTGACTCTAATCTGGCAGTGTAAGGAGACATAAGAGGTGTAGCATAAGTGGGAGATATTAGATTTCGGTTTGGTATCGACAATGAAATACCACTACTCTTATTGTTTCCTTACTTACTTGATTAAATGGAACGTGTATCATTTCCTAGCCATTATACGGATATATTTATTATATCTTATGGTATTGGGTTTTGATGCAAGCTTCTTGATCAAAGTATCACGAGTTTGTTATATAATCGCAAACAAATTCTTTAATGAGAAAATGCATTTATGTATTTTCAATTTGAAAATTTGGTATAACTCCAATTACTCAGGTATGATCCAATTCAAGGACATTGCCAGGTAGGGAGTTTGACTGGGGCGGTACATCTCTCAAATAATAACGGAGGTGTCCCATGGCCAGCTCAGTGCGGACAGAAACCACACATAGAGCAAAAGGGCAAATGCTGACTTGATCTCGGTGTTCAGTACACACAGGGACAGCAAAAGCTCGGCCTATCGATCCTTTTGGTTTAAAGCGTTTTAACAAGAGGTGTCAGAAAAGTTACCATAGGGATAACTGGCTTGTGGCGGCCAAGCGTTCATAGCGACGTCGCTTTTTGATCCTTCGATGTCGGCTCTTCCTATCATTGTGAAGCAAAATTCACCAAGCGTTGGATTGTTCACCCATGCAAGGGAACGTGAGCTGGGTTTAGACCGTCGTGAGACAGGTTAGTTTTACCCTACTAATGACAAAACGTTGTTGCGACAGCATTCCTGCGTAGTACGAGAGGAACCGCAGGTACGGACCAATGGCACAATACTTGTTCGAGCGAACAGTGGTATGACGCTACGTCCGTTGGATTATGCCTGAACGCCTCTAAGGTCGTATCCGTGCTGGACTGCAATGATAAATAAGGGGCAATTTGCATTGTATGGCTTCTAAACCATTAAAAGTTTATAATTTATTTTATAAACGACAATGGATGTGATGCCAATGTAATTTGTAACATAGTAAATTGGGAGGATCATCGATCACCTGATGCCGCGCTAGTTGCATATAAAAACATTATTTAATACAATGACAAAGCCTAGAATCAATTGTAAACGACTTTTGTAACAGGCAAGGTGTTGTAAGTGGTTGAGCAGCTGCCATACTGCGATCCACTGAAGCTTATCCTTTGCTTGATGATTCGATATATATAAATTTATTCTTTATATATGAAAATTTTTTTTATATATTTATATGAATATATACCTATAAATGGTAATATTTTATATAAATATGGATAAATTATTTATCCTATATAAATTACGTTGGCTTGAATATGAATATAATGTTGTATTATAAGTTTGTTATACTTAATTACATATGAAATGATACTTATAAAAATTGTATTATGTGAACACACGAAACATAGTGTATATGCATATGTGCAAATGTGAATGTATATATGAAATAATATGAATGCAAAAAGCATGGAGTGATCGTATGTGGAACTTGGAAGTATTTCTAATATTGGAATTTAATGATATGTGATATGAATGCAAGAATTAAATAGTTTGGTATATAAAATGTGATAATATTATTGGGTATGTGAAATATTTCCCATATCCTAAAAATTATAACATGAGCATGATTTGATTATGAATACAGAAAATATAAAGATATATTTTATATACATATGTACAAATATATGTATATTTGGAGTGATCGTATGTGGAACTTGGAAGTATTTCTAATATTGGAATTCAATGATATGTGATATAAATGCAAGAATTAAATAGTTTTGTATATAAAATGACAATATTATGGATATGGGGAAACATTCACCATATCCTAAAAATTATAACATGAGCATGATTTGATTTTGAATAGAGAAAATATAATGATATATTTTATATACATATTTACAAAAATATATGTATATTTTTGACATTGTGTTATAATGAATAAAAATAACAAATAACGCCGAGGTGTGCTATAAAATATCAATATTAGGTTTTATATGGATATGGGAATGTTTCTCATATATAATATAACATTATAACATATTCATAATGCGATTATAAATATAGAAAATATAAAAATGTATTTAATATAAATAGATATATTACGTGTATATGTGAAATTAAAGCAAAGATACCAGCTGATATGATATTTTTCATGTAAATGAATGATGAATGTAATGAAAAATAATTAATTTAATTTTATATGATATGGGGAACATACTAAGTCGGCAATGTCTGTTTATTTTATATGCGTATATATAGTTTTCTTAATATATATGAATAATTTTGAAGTGATAGTATAATATTTTGTATTAAAATACGAAAAGAAACTATTTTTAAAAGGTACTCTCAAGTAAAAATACCTGATTTGCGGAAAGCGTGGCAGAAAACCTATATAGGGAGTGGTAGTCTCGTGCATGGTATATTTCATATGAAAATTTTATAATGAAAAATTATTAATTTATTTCATATGATATGGGGAATATACTTAGCCGGTAATGTCTGTGTATTTTATATGAATATATATATATTTCTTAATATATATGAATAATTTTGAAGTGATAGTATTGTATTTTTTATTAAAATACGAAAAGAAACTATTGTTAAGAGGCACTCTCAAGTAAAAATACCCGATTTGCGGAAAGCGTGGCAGAAAACCTCTATAGGGAGTGGTAGTCTCGTGCATTGTATATTTCATATGAAAATTTTATAATGAAAAATTATTAATTTATTTCATATGATATGGGGAATATACTTAGCCGGCAATGTCTGTGTATTTTATATGAATATATATATATTTCTTAATATATATGAATAATTTTGAAGTGATAGTATTGTATTTTTTATTAAAATACGAAAAGAAACTATTGTTAAGAGGCACTCTAAAGCAAAAATACCCGATTTGCGGAAAGCGTGGCAGAAAACCTATACATGATGGACAGTTGATGTCCATCGGTATTGTATACAATATTTGGTACAGTATTGTATATAATATTATTATATGTTGTCATTATACTCAAAGTATTGTTTAATAGGAGATATTTGTTATACCCGATACTCAAAATGAGTATTGGGGTATATTAGATTTGTGGTAAAAGTGGATGTGTGTAACGTCCAGAAGGAATCGTTTCCGACCCTATAAAGTATATATATTCTTGATCAGCAACAATAGCCGAGTCGATTGAGCCCTGTCTGTCTGTCCGTCCGTCCGTCTGTCCGTCTGTCCGTCCGTCCGTCTGTCCGTCTGTCCGTCCCCTTCAGCGCCTAGTGCTCAAAGACTATAAGAGCTAGAGCAACGATGTTTTGGATACAGACTTCTGTGATATGTCACTGCTACAAAAATATTTCAAAACTTTGCCCCGCCCACTTCCGCCCCCACAAAGGACGAAAATATGTGGCATCCACATTTTTTAAGATACGATAAAACCAAAAACGCAGAATCGTAGAGAATGACCATATCTTTTAGACTGCAAAATCTGAATTGGATCGTATTGTTATTATAGCCAGCATCAAGAAAACAATTTCATTTTTTCTCGCCCTGTCTCTCTCTAACACACACGTAGCATAGGCGGCTTTGCTTAGAGTAAAACATTAGCGCCTAGATCTCAGAGACTATAAAAGCTAGAGCAACCAAATTTGGTATCCACACTCCTAATATATCAGACCGAGACGAGTTTGTTTCAAAATTTCGCCACACCCCCTTCCGCCCCCGCAAAGGATGCAAATCTGGGGATATTCACAAATCTCAGAGAGTATTAAAGCTAGAGTAACCAAATTTAGTGTCCGCACTCCTGTTAGATCTCACTATAAAACGTATATCTCAAAATTTCGCCCCACCCCCTTCCGCCCACACAAGAAACGAAAATCTGTTGCATCCACAATATGGCAGATTCGAGTAAACTAAAAACGCAGAATCATAGATAATGACCATATCTATCAGGTTGCTGAATCTGGATCAGATCGGATCATTTTTGTAGCCAAAAGGAACAAATCAATTTGCAGTGGCTACGCAGCGCCCGACGTCACGCTCAGACTGATTTTCTGTCTCTTTCGCACACACTCTTTGTCGTGTCGCTTAATATTAGCGCCATCTGCCGGAGGAGAGCCATACTGACTTAGTATCGGGTATAACTGTAGGGTTGCGGTGTACGCAGAAACTCACAACGTTCCCCCTCGTTTTCAAATTGATCTTAATAAAGATAATATAGTGAAACTAACCAAGATATATACTATTTAGTATATATCATTTCTGTTTCGAATTATTATCGTGAATTTTTGGAAATGGTCTTATATGATTAAATATTGTATGAGTGCCATTTCAACAATGTACCACCATATAATCAAAGCGATTTATATGCAAATTCAAATATTGCCAAAATATATAAAATATATATATCACAAAAAACGCATACGAAATTGGATAAATTTTAAATTTGTTGTCAAAATACATAGTTTAAACACAATTAATATTGGTTTAAGCCTATATACGTGTGATAATATATTAAGTGCAAATAAAAAGATATTTTTGAACGAAAAAAAAATGTATATAATAAAATATATATATTTATATAGAGAAAAATGGCGAATGTGAATGCTATATAAATATGGCCACAATCGTTTAACAAATTCTCATAAACTGTTGATAAAAAATATTTATTTATTTTTTTTTTTTATTCAAAAGTATTATTGAGTTGTCAAATATTTACATATGTGAGCGTATGCGCACGAAACGAAAACATTATTCTGGTTGATCCTGCCAGTAGTTATATGCTTGTCTCAAAGATTAAGCCATGCATGTCTAAGTACACACGAATTAAAAGTGAAACCGCAAAAGGCTCATTATATCAGTTATGGTTCCTTAGATCGTTAACAGTTACTTGGATAACTGTGGTAATTCTAGAGCTAATACATGCAATTAAAACACGGACCTTATGGGACGTGTGCTTTTATTAGGCTAAAACCAAGCGATCGTAAGATCGTTACATTGGTTGAACTCTAGATAACATGCAGATCGTATGGTCTTGTACCGACGACAGATCTTTCAAATGTCTGCCCTATCAACTGTTGATGGTAGCATCTAGGACTACCATGGTTGCAACGGGTAACGGGGAATCAGGGTTCGATTCCGGAGAGGGAGCCTGAGAAACGGCTACCACCACATCTAAGGAAGGCAGCAGGCGCGTAAATTACCCACTCCCAGCTCGGGGAGGTAGTGACGAAAAATAACAATACAGGACTCATATCCGAGGCCCTGTAATTGGAATGAGTACACTTTAAATCCTTTAACAAGGACCAATTGGAGGGCAAGTCTGGTGCCAGCAGCCGCGGTAATTCCAGCTCCAATAGCGTATATTAAAGTTGTTGCGGTTAAAACGTTCGTAGTTGAACTTGTGCTTCATACGGGTAGTACAACTTACAATTGTGGTTAGTACTATACCTTTATGTATGTAAGCGTATTACCGGTGGAGTTCTTATATATAATTAAGTACTTGTATTTTTTTATATATTCCTCCTATTTAAAAACCTGCATTAGTGCTCTTCATCGAGTGTTATTGTGGGCCGGTACAATTACTTTGAACAAATTAGAGTGCTTAAAGCAGGCTTCAAATGCCTGAATATTCTGTGCATGGGATAATGAAATAAGACCTCTGTTCTGCTTTCATTGGTTTTCAGATCAAGAGGTAATGATTAATAGAAGCAGTTTGGGGGCATTAGTATTACGACGCGAGAGGTGAAATTCTTGGACCGTCGTAAGACTAACTTAAGCGAAAGCATTTGCCAAAGATGTTTTCATTATCAAGAACGAAAGTTAGAGGTTCGAAGGCGATCAGATACCGCCCTAGTTCTAACCATAAACGATGCCAGCTAGCAATTGGGTGTAGCTACTTTTATGGCTCTCTCAGTCGCTTCCCGGGAAACCAAAGCTTTGGGGCTCCGGGGGAAGTATGGTTGCAAAGCTGAAACTTAAAGGAATTGACGGAAGGGCACCACCAGGAGTGGAGCCTGCGGCTTAATTTGACTCAACACGGGAAAACTTACCAGGTCCGAACATAAGTGTGTAAGACAGATTGATAGCTCTTTCTCGAATCTATGGGTGGTGGTGCATGGCCGTTCTTAGTTCGTGGAGTGATTTGTCTGGTTAATTCCGATAACGAACGAGACTCAAATATATTAAATAGATATCTCCAGGATTATGGTGTTGAAGCTTATATAGCCTTCATTCATGGTGGCAGTAAAATGTTTATTATCTTTGAATGTGTTTATATAAGTGGAGCCGTACCTGTTGGTTTGTCCCATTATAAGGACACTAGCTTCTTAAATGGACAAATTGCGTCTAGCAATAATGAGATTGAGCAATAACAGGTCTGTGATGCCCTTAGATGTCCTGGGCTGCACGCGCGCTACAATGAAAGTATCAACGTGTATTTCCTAGACCGAGAGGTCCGGGTAAACCGCTGAACCACTTTCATGCTTGGGATTGTGAACTGAAACTGTTCACATGAACTTGGAATTCCCAGTAAGTGTGAGTCATTAACTCGCATTGATTACGTCCCTGCCCTTTGTACACACCGCCCATCGCTACTACCGATTGAATTATTTAGTGAGGTCTCCGGACGTGATCACTGTGACGCCTTGCGTGTTACGGTTATTTCGCAAAAGTTGACCGAACTTGATTATTTAGAGGAAGTAAAAGTCGTAACAAGGTTTCCGTAGGTGAACCTGCGGAAGGATCATTATTGTATGTTTCTACCGTTAACAAAAATATATATATTGCCAATTTACCAAACAAAATATGTTTTTATAAAATCATAATTGTAAAATAAAATATATTCAGTTGTATATATTATATGTTTATATTAATTATATTGCCAATATACTCATTTAGTAGTAGCTATACATATAACATTGTGTTCTATGTGTGTAGCAATTAATATATAAATACATATTGATGATATTATTACAATAATATTGATTTATAAAATCTGTGTGCATATGTACCATAGTATGCACGCGTTGCGAATATGTATTGTCCATCATAGCTATGGGCATACATTGGTTAGTGCAACAGCCTAAAAAGTACAATGTTGTACCTGATTTCAGGTTAATACTTTTATATAAATTGATAATTATCAAACAAGCCAAAATACATATTATATTATTTAACAATATGGTAATATATCGCTTATATAAAACTAAGACATTTCGCAACATTCTTTTAGGATAAAACTAAAATTTATTGAAGGAATTGATATATGCCAGTAAAATGGTGTATTTTTAATTTCTTTCAATAAAGACATATCTGACAAATAAAT
>NW_020825617.1:0-88991 GCF_003286085.1 Drosophila persimilis
CTTGTCCTTGTCTGGTGTACAATATTGAACTTGCACTACCAGTCATCTCTGTACTACACTGTATATTTTGCTACGGCATCATTCATTGTTGGGAATGTGCCTGCTTCTAGTATTGTTTTTTAGTCTGCCGTGCTCGCAATTTTTAACCATTTGTACTAATGGCCTCTTGCAGCTGAACTTATCGGCGTGTTCCGCTGGCAAAACCCTCATCAATGTATGATGCTTCTAGAAGTTTTCTCATATCATCAATCTCTGCTGTGAATTGGGCGGCTGTTTTGCCTTTTTGGCATACTTTTGCCATTTAGCCTTTATAACATCTGATGACTCTCCGACAATAGTGTCTTGCAATTTCTTTATTATTGCGTTAATGGTGGTTTCATCTTGTAATTTTATACATGTAGTTCCTATTACTTTTGATTTAATACTTCTATAGCTAAATTTTCGTATGGTCCTTTCGTTAGATTGACCAATTTGACTGCCGTAATGAATCTTTGTAATGGAGTTTCTGTCCATTAAATTCCGGAATGGCGTGCGAAATATCTTTGATATATGCCCGTTGGGCAATTGTTTCGTCTGCCATTGTGGTTGGTTCTGCCCAACCACGCTGTTTGCTGAACTAGTCGACGATTTGTCGTCGCTTACCGGATGTTCGATCTATTTGATCGAGAATCGTCTTCCGATATGATGATATATTGTTTACATTCGGGGCCTGGACTTGGCCTTGATTCCGATTCTACAGCTGGTATATATGTCGCAGCTGTGTTTAGAAGATTTGGGATGTGTATGTCTATATTGAATTTTTCTCTAACGATACTAATCGTTCCCTTAGACGTTTGAAGACTCTGTAGCTTGAAACCAATGTATATCAGTAAGTCTTTGTTGTTCTCTAGAAAAAGTTTTCTGACCTCATTATTTGTTTACCAAATTAGTTGTATGTTTAATGACCGTACTATTTGTGTAGGTCTGTTCTGCGTTAAGCATTTATATGCATTTATATAGCATTATCGAATTCTGCTCTTAGAGTGCAAACTTTAGCGCAGATCGTAAGCCAGTCCATATGTGTTTTTTAATTTGTCCATTCCGATTGGAAGAATCTAACATTAGCAATCACAATTCTTCCTAGAATTTCTTTTCTATTATTTGGCTGTTTACGAGGATGCCGGGTATGGTTGATAATACGATACCCTTTTGTGTGGCATCACAATGAATTAGTGGTGAAAAAGGTAAATTATATTCGTTCATATATGAGTATTCGAACTCGTATATGCTAATTGGATTGGGGAATACGGGCTAAGATTGCTTTAGCTCTATATTCGAAATTTTCATTTCTATCGTGGGTAGCCCTAATGGCTGCTGCTGTTCTACGAGACATTTTATTTGGCTTTGCAACAGTATATTAAAGGCGGGAATTCTACCTGAAATGTACCCATGTACATGATTCGAGCTCTATTATGCTCCTAGGGGTCGTTGAGACCAATTTTTATACCCGATACTCAAAATGAGTATTGGGGTATATTAGCTTTGTGGTGAAAGTGGATGTGTGTAACGTCCAGAAGGAATCGTTTTCCGACGCCATAAAGTATGTATATTCTTGATCAGCATCAATAGCCGAGTCGATTGAGCCATGTCTGTCTGTCCGTTCTGTCCGTCCGTCCGTCTGTCCGTCTGTCCGTCCCCTTCAGCGCCTAATGCTCAAAGACTATAAGAGCTAGAGCAACCGATGTTTTGGATCCAGACTTCTGTGATATGTCACTGCTCCAAAAATATTTCAAAACTTTGCCCCGCCCACTTCCGCCCCCACAAAGGGCGAAAATCTGTGGCATCCACAATTTCGACGATACGATAAAACCAAAAACGCAGGAATCGTTAGAAGATGACTATATCTTCTAGAGTGCCAAATCTGAACCAGATCGTATAATTATTACAGCCAGAATCACGAAAACAATTTCACTCTTTCTCACTCTAACACACAGGTTTCATGGTCGGTTTTGCCAATTGCAAAATATGAGTTCAAGGATCTCAGAACCTATAAAAGCCAGAGCAACCAAATTTGGTATCCACACTCCTGTGATATCGGACCTTGACCGTTTCATGTCCAAATTTCGCCACACCCCCTTCCGCCCCCGCAAAGGACGAAAATCTGAGGCAACCACAATCTCAGAGGCTATTAAGGCTAGAGTAACCAAATTTGGTACACACACTCCTTTAAGATGTCACTATAAAACGTATATCTCAGAATTTCGCCCCACCCCCATCCGCCCCCACAAAGGACGAAAATCTGTTGCATCCACAATATTTCAGATTTGAGAAAACTAAAAACGCAGAATCATAGATGATGACCATATCTATTAGATTGCTGAATCTGGATCAGATCAGATCATTTTTATAGCCAAAGGAACAAATCAATTTGCAGTGGCTACGCAGCGCCCGACGTCACGCTCAGACTGATTTTCTGTCTCTCTCGCACGCACTCTTTGTCGTGTCGTTAAATATTAGCGGCGTCTGCCGGAGGAGAGCCATACTGACTTAGTATCGGGTATAACCGTAGAGTTGCGGTGTCCGCAGCAACTCACAACGTTCCCCCTCGTTTTTTTTCCATGTTTGAAAAAACATAAATTATTATTTACATGCAAGGTCACTACTTTACGTACTTCGTCATTGTTGATGACTTCATATACATTGGGCTTTGAAGCTTTTGTTAGAGATTGCCTATGCAATTTTATTTGTTCTTTTCCTGCGCAGGATTTCTGTCTACTCTCTTGCCTGGTAGTGACTTGATTGACCTGTGATTGACCATTGAAAATAGGTATGTTAGTGGTCTGTGATCCGTTTTTACTGTAAAGTTTTTACCATAGATATATGGTCGAAAATGGGTAATTGCCCAATTGAATTGCTGCTAATTCCTGTTCTGTAGTACTTTTGTTACTTTCACCTTTTGTGAATGAACGTGATGCATATGCTAATGGGAGTTCGAGTCCGTTATGGTTTTGAGTTAAAACCTCTCCACATGCTTGTTTACTAGCATCGGTGATTATGCAAAATTCTTTCTGAAAATCTGGGTACTGTAACAGAGTGGGTTCCATAAGTTTATCTTTTAAATATTGGAATGCATTTTGACATTCAGTTGACCACTCAAAGGGGACATTCTTTTTACATAATCTAGTTATATGCCGGGAATAGTCGGCGAAGTTTTTAATAAAACGTCTATAATAATTGCAAAATGCAATAAATCGTCTAGCGCTATCCGCATCATGTGGGACTGGATAGTTTTTGATGACGTCATATTTCTTGTCATCTGGCAAGATTCCTTTATCTGTGCATTTATGACCAAGAAAAGTCACTTCATGCATAAAAAATTAACATTTTTGTGGATGTAATTATACCCGATACTCAAAATGAGTATTGGGGTATATTAGATTTGTGGTAAAAGTGGATGTGTGTAACGTCCAGAAGGAATCGTTTCCGACGCCATAAAGTATATATATTCTTGATCAGCATCAATAGCCGAGTCGATTGAGCCATGTCTGTCACGCTCGACGTCACGCTCAGACTGATTTTCTGTCTCTCTCGCACGCACTCTTTGTCGTGTCGTTAAATATTAGCGGCGTCTGCCGGAGGAGAGCCATACTGACTTAGTATCGGGTATAACCGTAGAGTTGCGGTGTCCGCAGCAACTCACAACGTTCCCCCTCGTTTTTTTTCCATGTTTGAAAAAACATAAATTATTATTTACATGCAAGGTCACTACTTTACGTACTTCGTCATTGTTGATGACTTCATATACATTGGGCTTTGAAGCTTTTGTTAGAGATTGCCTATGCAATTTTATTTGTTCTTTTCCTGCGCAGGATTTCTGTCTACTCTCTTGCCTGGTAGTGACTTTGATTGACCTGTGATTGACCATTGAAAATAGGTATGTTAGTGGTCTGTGATCCGTTTTTACTGTAAAGTTTTTACCATAGATATATGGTCGAAAATGGGTAATTGCCCAATGAATTGCTGCTAATTCCTGTTCTGTAGTACTTTTGTTACTTTCACCTTTTGTGAATGAACGTGATGCATATGCTAATGGGAGTTCGAGTCCGTTATGGTTTTGAGTTAAAACCTCTCCACATGCTTGTTTACTAGCATCGGTGATTATGCAAAATTCTTTCTGAAAATCTGGGTACTGTAACAGAGTGGGTTCCATAAGTTTATCTTTTAAATATTGGAATGCATTTTGACATTCAGTTGACCACTCAAAGGGGACATTCTTTTTACATAATCTAGTTATATGCCGGGAATAGTCGGCGAAGTTTTTAATAAAACGTCTATAATAATTGCAAAATGCAATAAATCGTCTAGCGCTATCCGCATCATGTGGGACTGGATAGTTTTTGATGACGTCATATTTCTTGTCATCTGGCAAGATTCCTTTATCTGTGCATTTATGACCAAGAAAAGTCACTTCATGCATAAAAAATTAACATTTTTGTGGATGTAATTATACCCGATACTCAAAATGAGTATTAGGGTATATTAGATTTGTGGTAAAAGTGGATGTGTGTAACGTCCAGAAGGAATCGTTTCCGACCCTATAAAGTATATATATTCTTGATCAGCATCAATAGCCGAGTCGATTGAGCCCTGTCTGTCTGTCCGTCCGTCCGTCTGTCCGTCTGTCCGTCCCCTTCAGCGCCTAATGCTCAAAGACTATAAGAGCTAGAGCAACGATGTTTTGGATCCAGACTTCTGTGATATGTCACTGCTCCAAAAATATTTCAAAACTTTGCCCCGCCCACTTCCGCCCCCACAAAGGGCGAAAATCTGTGGCATCCACAATTTCGACGATACGAGAAAACTAAAAACGCAGAATCGTAGAAGAGGACTATATCTTCTAGAGTGCCAAATCTGAACCAGATCGTATAATTATTACAGCCAGAATCACGAAAACAATTTCACTCTTTCTCGCTCTGTCTCACTCTAACACACAGGTTTCATGGTCGGTTTTGCCAATTGCAAAATATGAGTTCAAGGATCTCAGAACCTATAAAAGCCAGAGCAACCAAATTTGGTATCCACACTCCTGTGATATCGGACCTTGACCGTTTCCTGTCCAAATTTCGCCACACCCCCTTCCGCCCCCGCAAAGGACGAAAATCTGAGGCAACCACAAATCTCAGAGACTATTAAGGCTAGAGTAACCAAATTTGGTGCACACACTCCTTTAAGATGTCACTATAAAACGTATATCTCAGAATTTCGCCCCACCCCCATCCGCCCCCACAAAGGACGAAAATCTGTTGCATCCACAATATTGCAGATTTGAGAAAACTAAAAACGCAGAATCAAAGATAATGACCATATCTATTAGATTGCTGAATCTGGATCAGATCAGATCATTTTTATAGCCAAAAGGAACAAATCAATTTGCAGTGGCTACGCAGCGCCCGACGTCACGCTCAGACTGATTTTCTGTCTCTCTCGCACGCACTCTTTGTCGTGTCGTTAAATATTAGCGGCGTCTGCCGGAGGAGAGCCATACTGACTTAGTATCGGGTATAACCGTAGAGTTGCGGTGTCCGCAGCAACTCACAACGTTCCCCCTCGTTTTAGGTTGTGTTTCCTACATATCTCAAAAATATCTGTTAAGTTTTGAAGCATATGTTTTTCGGAACAACCCATGACTATTAGATCGTCCATATACAGGAAGGCTTGCGAAGCTTCAAGTCCAGAGAATGCTATAGTCATCATTCTTTGAAATGAATTCGGCGCTATTTTTAAACCAAATGGTATTCGCGTGAAGCGATATGAGCCATTGCTCGTTGAAAAAGACGTTATATTTCGCGAACTTTCTTCTAGTTCGATTTTATGAAAACCTGACATTAAGTCAAGGCATGGGAAATACTTTGCTCTACCTAGTTGATCCAAAATGTCATCAATTCTAGGTAGTGGAAATTTGTCGGCCAGGAGTTTTTTGTTTATTTGACGATAGTCAACTACTAATCGCCATTTCTTTGGTTCTGAACCCAGAAGGGCTTTCTTTGGGACAAGTAGAAGTGGGCTGTTGTATTCTGATACGGATGGTTCGACAATATTGTCGTTGATTAATTTTCCTACTTGTTTTTTAATTTCCTCAACTTGGCTATGCGGGCTTCGATAGTTCTTTATATATATAGGTTCGTCATCCCTCAATCTCAATTTCTGTTTATAAAAATTATTTGTTGTGATTTATTCGGTTTCAAGCCCGAATACGTCACTAAAATTGGTGCATAGTTTAGTTAATTGCTTCTTGAATTGTACTGGGAAATGTTTGCTTAATTCAGCTATGACAGTTTTTTCTCGGATTTTTTTGAGTTCTTTGAATTACCTTGTAATTCGAAAGTGATTCATATTGTATGTTATTTATGTGTACTAATTGGTTGGTACTATTCAGCAATCGGACAAATGTATTATTTTTTGAAGTTATTGTATTTGCTACATAAATACCAGGTTGAATTTCCTGGTTTGGGATTAATATGGTTTCTATATCGGACGTTAATTATATTTTTCTGACAACTTGTGATCTTGCTGGTAGAAGAATTGTATTGTTACCAGAACTGTATGTTATTGGAACATAAATTTTAATTTTTATATTATTTTGTCGTATTATTAACCAATCCTCTGCAGGTTTTAAGTCTATTAGGCAGTTTAATTCTTTTATGAAATCAATGCCTATTATTCCATCACACGGAATTGCAAAATTCTGATTAACTAAATGGAAATTGTGTGGAATTATGTACTTATCTGTCTGTAGCTCTATTAGGGCAAGGCCTTGGGATGTTATTATACCCTCCCCTATTCCTTGAATATTTATTTTTTTATTTTTTGTTTGAATGTCGTTAAAGACATCTGAATTTTCATTTAATAGTGATATATTGTCACCTGTATCTATAAGGAATGTAAGTTGTTTTCCTGTTTTAGAATTGAGGAATGCCACGAATATATTGAGATTGAGGTTGATTGTGTGAACCGCTGGATTTTTTAATTTAGTGTATCTAAAGGATCTTGGGAGTTTCCCGAAGCTGTCTGGGTAACACGAACATTGTTCTGTCGTGTGTTTCCATTGCTATTGTATCTTTGGTTGTTATAGGTTCCACCGTTATTACGGTTATTTCCCCTATAGCCAACACGACCTCTATTGTTATTATAATTATTGTTGTTGTAAATATGGGTGTGGTTGTAACCACGACCATTTCCTCTACCACGATAGTTACCTCGAAAGTTACTACCGCGGTAGACTTGTCCTTGTCTGGTGTACAATATTGAACTTGCACTACCAGTCATCTCTGTACTACACTGTATATATTTTGCTACGGCATCATTCATTGTTGGGAATGTGCCTGCTTCTAGTATTGTTTTTAGTCTGCCGTGCTCGCAATTTTTAACCATTGTACTAATGGCCTCTTTGCAGCTGAACTTATCGGCGTGTTCCGCTGGCAAACCCTCATCAATGTATGATGCTTCTAGAAGTTTTCTCATATCATCAATCTCTGCTGTGAATTGGGCGGCTGTTTTGCCTTTTTGGCATACTTTTGCCATTTTAGCCTTTATAACATCTGATGACTCTCCGACAATAGTGTCTTGCAATTTCTTTATTATTGCGTTAATGGTGGTTTCATCTTGTATTTTATACAATGTAGTTCCTATTACTTTTGATTTAATTACTTCTATAGCTAAATTTTCGTATGGTCCTTTCGTTAGATTGACCAATTTGACTGCCGTAATGAATCTTTGTAAATGGAGTTTCTGTCCATTAAATTCCGGAATGGCGTGCGAAATATCTTTGATATATGCCCGTTGGGCAATTGTTTCGTCTGCCATTGTGGTTGGTTCTTGCCCAACCACGCTGTTTGCTGAACTAGTCGACGATTTGTCGTCGCTTACCGGATGGTTCGATCTATTTGATCGAGAATCGTCTTCCGATATGATGATAATATTGTTTACATTCGGGGGCCTGGGACTTATTGGCCTTGATTCCGATTCTACAGCTGGTATATATGTCGCAGCTGTGTTTAGAAGATTTGGGATGTGTATGTCTAGATTGAATTTTTCTCTAACGAATACTAATCGTTCCCTTAGACGTTTGAAGACTCTGTAGCTTGAAACCAATGTATATCAGTAAGTCTTTGTTTGTTCTCTAGAAAAAGTTCTCTGACCTCATTATATTTGTTTACCAAATTAGTTGTATGTTTAATGACCGTACTATTTTGTGTAGGTCTGTTCTGCGTTAAGCATTTATATGCATTTATATAGCATTATCGAATTCTGCTCTTAGAGTGCAAACTTTAGCGCAGATCGTAAGCCAGTCCATATGTGTTTTTTAATTTTGTCCATTCCGATTGGAAGACAATCTAACATTAGCAATCACAATTCTTCCTAGAATTTCATTTTCTATTATTTGGCTGTTTACGAGGATGCCGGGTATGGTTGATAATACGATACCCTTTTGTGTGGCATCACAATGAATTAGTGGTGAAAAAGGTAAATTATATTCGTTCATATATGAGTATTCGAACTCGTATATGCTAATTGGATTGGGGAATACGGCTAAGATTGCTTTAGCTCTATATTCGAAATTTTCATTTCTATCGTGGGTAGCCCTAATGGCTGCTGCTGTTCTACGAGACATTTTATTTTGGCTTTGCAACAGTATATTAAAGGCGGGAATTCTACCTGAAATGTACCCATGTACATGTATTCGAGCTCTATTATGCTCCTAGGGGTCGTTGAGACCAATTTTTTTTTTAGACTCTATCTAAATTGTTTGCCCTACTCATATATCTCTTTTTAATTATCTTATTATGTTTTATATACAATGTTAAAAGGAATTGTAAAACACTGACAATGGTTAAAATCAGAAGTAATAACCAGAGTGCATTGAGATCATCCCTGTGGTCTATTATTTTGACATTATTGACCACATTGGCCGTATTGTCTTTGGTCTGACTATCATCAGAACCGAACCAACCCATGGTGATGATTTTCTCTCAAAAATTGGTTTCTACAATGTTGGGGGGGTTTTTTTTTTAAATTATCTGCTATTCGTTTATTCTTTTCAATAATAAAAAAAAATTATTAAAAATTTTCTTTTTTTTTCATGAACACACATATCTATATACCCTTTCTATTTTTATTTTTTTTTTTACTCTTTAAAATTTCATCAATATAATTTTTTTATATATATATATATATATATATATATATACATATTTTTTAATATTTGACCAAAATGAAGGAAGGAAAAAAATGTTAAGGGACATGTGATCGATTTACAGGTTTTTCATTATATAATTCAACATCGATCACATGGTTTTAGTAATAGCCTAACAGGGGTTAGTATTTCCAAGTTGCACTTTAAGGGTGCTTCAACTTGAGTTAGAAAATTATAATTATTGGCAATATGAGGCATGGCATTTCTGCAGCTCATTTGCGTTTCTTCGCACCAGTGCAAAGTTGATCCTTTGTTGGTGGGGGGTTGGGGGTTTTTTTTTGTCGTGCCCGGTACTCAGCTATTGTGAGTGGGCGAGGTCCATCGTTTGTGTACACTTTTAAAGCCTCTTGTAGGCTGAGTGCATCCCTTTGCTCGGTAGGATCAGAATCTGTTGGTCCATCGACGGTGCAAGGGGCGGTCCTATGCCACTCGCACTTATATTATTGGCCCTTGCTGGGTCTGGTGGGGCCGGTGCTGGTCTTCGCACAGGTTTTATGTTGCGTGTACGCTCTTTGTAGCGCGGGCTGTTAAATCTTCTTGGGTATTATATACTTCTGGCCGCATTGTAGTCCCCAAATTTAAGGGTATAAATTATAATCCAACATGGGTTTGTGCGTAATATCGTCGGCAGTCGTGCATGGGTCTGGCGAAACGGCTGGTTTGGCTTTCTGCTGTGGGTTTTCCTTGGCACTGGCACTGGGGACAACACTATTTCAATAGTTTTTACAATTCATCAATTTTCTTTTGACTGTGTCCGATTTTTAAAACAAAATCACATAGTATTATTTTTTTTTTTTTTATGTCGACCATTCTTTGTCTTTATTATTTTTAACACTTTTTTTAGAAATTTTTTGTTTTTTTTTTTTGCAATCCTTAGATTGATCCATCGCGTAGGACGTATATCGGTCCTGTCACGGTCGCCATGTAAACGACGTACAATCCTTTTCTTGGCTCTTTGGGGGTCAACCCTCCGATCTGTTTTATTGGGTTTTATATTCTGAACTTTACAATTGTGTTTTGGGCTTTTGTAAGCCAAAAGCCGCGGAGCTGCGCTGCCAGTGACGCCGGCAGCGGAGCGGCAGAACTATATGTTCTTATCTCTTATATGTTAGTATATATAGGTGTGAATATGCTCAGCGCTGTTGGCAGCGAGAGCGCGAGGGAAGATATATGTGTGTATGCATGTATATTAGTGCCGTCAAGTCATGGGAACATGCTGACGCTGCACTTGGGTCGCTCGAGGCATTCTTGAGTGAATCGTAATACGATCACCCAGAATGTCTGGGACTTTATTGTTACGTAAACACTGAAACAAAGTGTTACAGTGTGTATTCTTTAAGTACCGTCGGTACAGTGGGTATTCGAAATAATGAATACTTTACGTGAATGTGTATGTTATATTTAATTTAATATCAGCATACTACAAAAGTTTGTTTTGCGAAAACACTTTATGTGACAAGGAGCCATGGAACTGTCAGCACCTCCAGACTGTGTACACTCCAGTGATATCAACAAAGTTGGATGGTAAGGATCTTCAGGGAGAGTTATTGGGCTTGCTCTAGATACCGTAGCAAGGGAACCATCGTTAACAAAAACGAGGTCAGACTTCTTGTCCCTAATGTTTTTAACGGCATTAATTTGGACAAGGGAAATATCCGTTAGCCCATTGATAAAGTCATTATGGCAATTGGGAAACAACAGGTTAGCGTCATCACAAGGCAGCCAAGAAAGAAATGGGAGGTTAAAGTCCCCCATGACAATAATTCGATCATTGCACCCTAATGCAGAAACAACAGTATTAATTGCTGAGAGGTGGTGTAAGTAAAGCTCAGCATCAGACCTGGGAGGAATGTAAGAGCAGGTAAAATAGAAAAATGCGGAGCCAACACGAACTTTGACTGCAACAAATTCAATTCCATGAATGTTATTGAATGGAAATAACTCAGATGAGAAAACAGATTTAACTGCAATCAGAACCCCACCTGCAAAAGATGGGCGGTCCATTCTATAAATAGTGTAACTATCAATGAAAATTTCATGATCATTGACAGAGGAGTTAAGCCAGGTTTCGGTAAACGCGATGGCATCGAAATCATTTGACGCAATTTTCCCAGCAAACTGCGAACGTTTTGATAGTGCTTGGAAAAAATAGTACATCAGTTTTTTGGAGCATGGTTCGGTAATTCTTGGATTCGAGTTCGAATCTTTGAGAAGGAACTCATGCACAATTGTATGCTCAGGCCATATTGACGGTTCTAGAGATCTGGATAGTAAAGAATCAGGGAGAAGAATTTTAAAGGATGATATGTTGCGCTTATGTTTAAATGTAAATTTAGTCACAACTATATCAACAGGCGAAGTGTTAAGTTTAGAGGAAAGATGTTGTTTAACATCCTCCGTTGTAGCCTCAAGAATAAGACGAGAAACAAATATTGCTTTCCGAGGGACCACTGCTCTAAGTTGAAATCCCGAGCGAGATCGAGATGGCGGAGCCACTCCTAAAAGAGATCTCGGTCCAAGGGCAGAGGAATTGGCAGCAATGGCTGTAGCAAGAAACTGTGATTCAAGGGCAAGAAAATTCTCGTTGAGAGCCACAAATTGTTTCCGGACATCCAGAAACCTAGTTCGAGTCTGTCTCATAAATGCGCGCATTTCGGCCTCAATCTCCCGACAAGCCAGACATGACCAAGACAGGCCCATGCGTTTCGAGATCAGATCATTCAGCCGGCCAAAATTTCCACCACCAGCACATTTTATGTGGGCAAAATTGTCGCACAGCCAGCAGCTAAGAAATGAATCACCAATGATAACACCACCGAATTCACATTTCTTTGCACTACAAACGATTGCCATTATTGACAGCAGTAGAATCACTGTGCACGAATAATAAAAGAACGGAGTGAGATCGCAGGTAAAGTAGGAGAGCAGACAGCAGAGCGAGCCAGACAATCAGCTGCAGCGGCAATAATTCAAAGCAGATGATCCAACGAAGTGCAGAAAAGAGCAGTAAACTCACCAAAGCAGAGACACAAAAGAAAAGTCCACAGAGAGGGAGAGTATAGGCAATCCAGAGAGAGTGAGAGCAACAATGCGAGCAGCCCGCTTATGCTCACGAGAGAGTGTGGGCGATGCAAACGCTGATGCGCGAGAACAGTACACACCGAAGAAGCGATAACGAAAAGCAGACTGGGCAAAAAACAATACCAAATTGCCTGCACGAGTCCGATGCGTTACGTTGCAATATTTAATTTATATTAAACACTTGTTTACAAACAAAACACTGGTGGTTAATACGAAGTAGAATCAAATTAAGAAAAAAACACAACCGGCTTAAGCAAGAGCTAGAAGCGCTTTTTTAAAAGGAATTGGGGAAAATTCTATATCATGTAATTTGCAAATCTTATCAACAGTCAAAATTTGTGAATATTCCATAGAAATCTTATTTCACGTGGTAATGAATTAATGTATAAAGCATGATGTGTTAATCGGCCGCGAGATTCTGAGTCAGGGTTTTAATGTTTCCACAGATGCCAACAAATTTGAGATATATAAGATCAAAACTGTCAACACGCTGTCGGACATTGCCAAAATGGATTTTGCTATGCTCATAAATAATGATCCAGAGTTGCATGACTCAGACAAGGCCAAACTAGTCAAATTATTGGAGCCATACGCGCACAGATTCATAAAGGGTATCCCAAATAGTCGAGTAAAAACTGGTGAGCTAGAAATCCGTTTGATGGATGCAAATAAAACTGTAATGAGGCGTCCGTATAGACTTAGCTCAGAAGAGAAAACGTTAGTGAGAGGCAAATACAGGAACTCATAGCGACTGACGTCATCCGCACGAGCTGTTCCCCATTCGCCAGTCCAATGCTGCTAGTAAAGAAGAAAGACGGAAATGATCGACTGTGTTTAGATTATAGAGAATTGAACGCGAATACGATTGCGGAACGTACCCGCTGCCCTTGATATCTGACCAGATCAACAGACTGCGTGGCAGCAAATTCTTTTCAAGCTTGGATATGGCGAGTGTTTCTATCAGGTACCCAAACATTCGGACTCGATAGAACGCACAGCATTTGTAACAACTGAGGGTCAGTACGAGTTTCTGTCCATGGCGTTTGGCCTGAAAAACGCATCATCTGTTTTTCAACGAGCAATAACACGAGCTTTGGGAGAACTGGCCTATTCGTATGCCATAGTTTACATCGATGATGTTCTGGTTGTTGCCGGCACCTTGAAAAGGTGTTGAACGTACTAATTGAGGCCGGATTCTCATTTAATATAGCCAAGTGTACATTTCTGAAACAAAGCGTAGAATATCTGGGGTTGAAAGTTTTAGATGGCGAATTAAGGCCGAATCCGCGTAAGATAGCAGCGTTGGCTGCTCTGTCGCCACCACAATCTGTGACCCAACTGAGACAGTTTTAGGGTTGTCATCCTAATTTCGGCAATTTGTTCCCAGATTCTCCGAGGAAATGAAGCCATTATATTTTCTAACCTCTAGGCCGTCAGCCATCGGGTGCTACAGGGGGACAAACGGATGACGGGTCGGCTCGCACAACTGTGAACTCGGAACTGAGGCGCAGCCGCTCCGGTTAGTAATACCCGGTGCGGTCTGCGTCTCACACCCCCCCCTAGGACACAGAGGGTGGCGAGCGAACCGTCACCCGCCGTAACTGTGCACATCGGTGGAAGTGCGACTATACTCTCCCCGTGAGGGCGGCTGGAAACAGGTCCTAGCACGGTCATGTCTCTGCTAGGATGCTGGCGAATGGTAGTCGGGCGGAGAGAAGAAAACTCTCAGTGAAATTACCCCAATCCAAGGTGACACTGTTATATGCCGAGGGATGCATGGCAACCAACAAAACCGCAAAGGAGCTCGGTACTCCTCTTAAAGTACCGGAGGGACAAGCCAATCCCTCTGCACCAGCGTCTGGGAAACCGGGTCCAAAGAAGACGGGGAAGGAGACTGAGTCGGTCCACCGTCTTCAGGCAGCAGCCGCAGCGAGGGGGGGGGGGGGGGGGCCCGAAAAGCCAATCGGGTCCTTCCAAGTCGGATGGCTCCAAGGGCGAAGCGGATACCGGGGTGGCTGGTAAGCCACCGGCTGGTAAGCGCACCGGGACCGAAGAACCCATGGAAGCCCCGGCGGGCAGCGTCTCTGCACCACGGGGAGGAAAGCCGTCGTACCAGGACAGGAGACGAGCGGCTTTCATCCTCTCCAACGAAGACCCGAACTTCAGGGCGTCAGCCGAAGGAAAGGAGCAGAGGCTGTGGGCCTCCTCAATCCTTGAACTGTTCCAGCCAGCCAAAGCCGGAAAGGGCGCAGCCAAGGCCCCCAACAAGCGGCAACGCTCAGCGGAGGACCCCGCGAATCAGCCAGGCCAAGCCCAGCAAGCCAAGCGGGTGAAGACCCACCTCACGAACCGGTCGTTCGCTGACGTGGCGAGGGGCAAGACCCTGATCGGTGTCCTGGACAGGGGCGCCGAGGACGGCAATGTCCCTCGCGATAAGTGGCACCTGGTGGAGAACGAGCTCCAGGACCGGTTCCCACTGGAACTGGAGGAGAACGGCGGACCCCCGCCAAAGTGTGAGGACGCAGGGTGGCATCAAGGCAAGGTGAAAGCCATCGTCTGCCAAGACGCTCGCTCTGCGGCCCTCTACATGAAGGCGGTGGCGGCCCTCAAAGAGGTCTATCCAGGGGCGCAACTGGAGGCCGTGAAGTGGGAAGATGTCCCACTCCCACGTGTCCCACGTGGGTCTCGGCTAAGCATGCAGAGCCTGAGAAGATCCTCAGGTTACTGCAGGTCTGCAACCCCCACCTTCCTACAGCCGATTGGAAGGTGGCAAAGGTGGAGGATATCCAAGGGCAGAGGCGCCAGATTATCCTCGTCCTAAATGAGGAATCCATTGATCTCCTGGCAAAGTCGGACGGTGTACTGGATTATGGCTACAAGAAGGTCGCCATATCCACTTACAAGTCCGATCGCAAGGGCAGGCAAGCGGAGGTCGAGCCAGACCCGGAGCTGCCGGAGATCCCGAAAGAGGGGGCCTCGTGCGAGGAAAACAACCCGGCGTCGGATGCGGCGTCCATGATGTCGGACGACATCTTGGAAGACTACGCGTTCGACGAGAGCGACCTAGCCAGAGGTCTCAGCCACATCGTTGTCGGGGAGGAGCTGGAGTCCCCTGACAGCGATCTAGAAGCAACAATGGTGGAGGCGAGCCTCAGGAATGTCGTTGACGCTCCTGCAGATAAACCTCCACCATTGTAAGGCAGCATGCGCTGCTCTACTGCTCCACCTGGCCAAGGGTGGAGCCGACATAGTCCTCATTCAGGAGCCTTGGATCCTCGGAAACAGGGTCTCCGGTCTGAGGACTTCTGACTACAAGCTATACGCAGCTGAAACCGCAGGTAAAATTCGTACCTGCATTCTTGCAAAAAGAGAGTTGCACTTATTTTTGTTCCCAAATTTCAGCAATGAAGACCACACCGCAGTGAGCCTCGAAGGCCAGGAGCGCTCACTGAGACAACCAGACCCCCCCTCCACACGCGCCTCTCCGGGCTCTAATCGCAGACTGCTCGGCCAAGGACATCGGCCTAATAGTGGGGTGCGATGCCAATGCACATCACTGTCAGTGGGGAAGCACTGACACAAACGAAAGGGGTGAGTACCTTTTCAGTTACTTACTGACCACTCAGATGGTCTTATTAAACCGGGGTAGTGATCCCACCTTTATTATTAAAAACCGCAAGGAGATCCTGGACCTCAGGCGTGCCTCTCATGAGATACAGCGTAACATTGTATCCTGGAGGGTCCTGGAAGAGCACTCCTTCTCGGACCACAGGTACGTGGAAACTGTCTTCTCCTTCTCAGTACCGAAGCCAGTCCGATTCCGGAACATCAGGCGAACAAACTGGACTCGGTACTCTGATTACCTCTGTCGTGTTCTCCCTGAGCCCCCATCTGAGGAGGAGTTCTCCACGGAGGCCACGACTCGTCTTCTTAAGATCTTTACCGACGCCTGCAATAAGGCGCTCGACAAAGCATGCCCCTCTGGCAAGAACAGAGGCCGGAAGAAACCTGAATGGTGGAATCCGAAACTGGGTGAACTCCGGAAAGCCTCCCGGAGACTCTTCAATAAAGCTAAGGCTGAAAACGTTGAGCAAAACTGGGCCGAGTACAAAGCCAGTCTGTCAACCTACAACAAAGAACTTAGAAAAGCCAAACGCGCCTCCTGGCGTAAGTTCTGCAGCGAAATCGAGAGTAACTCAGAAGCCTCACGCTTGCGCAGAGTTCTCTCGAAGACAACACCCACCCTGGGCTACTTGAAGAACACCGACCAGTCGTGGACTATGTCCAGCGAGGAGTCGCTAAATCTTCTCCTAAATACCCACTTCCCTGGCTGCGATGAAAACAGACCCAACTACCTCGCGCCTCCTTCTGTCGCCTCAAATGCCATCCTGAGACTGCTAAGCCAGGAGAACATTTCCTGGGCGATCAGAAGTTTTAAACCCTACAAGTCCGCGGGGCCAGACGGCATTTTCCCTGCCCAACTGATTCACGCGGGACACAAAGCCATTAACTGGCTCAAAATAATTTACGAGGGAATCTTCTCCCACGGATGCATTCCTGACACCTGGCTTCAGACCAAAGTCGTATTCATACCCAAGGCAGGCAAGCCCTCGCACACTGCCCCAAAAGATTTCAGACCCATAAGTCTATCGTCTTTCTTCTAAAGGCGATGGAGCGGCTCCTGGGGCTGCATCTAACGGCGTGCATTCCGTCCAGTCTGATCTCAGACTCCCAGCATGCCTATCGGAAGGGAAGATCCACCGAAACGGCCCTACACTCGATCACATCGATCATCGAAGCGTCCCTTAATTTTAAGGAGTACACCCTAGTAGCCTTCCTCGACATAGAAGGCGCCTTTAACAACATCCTTCCGACCGCCATCACGGGCGCACTGACGGATCTGGGCGTTGACTCCAGGACGG
This sequence comes from Drosophila persimilis, assembly GCF_003286085.1. Classification (NCBI taxonomy): domain Eukaryota; kingdom Metazoa; phylum Arthropoda; class Insecta; order Diptera; family Drosophilidae; genus Drosophila; species Drosophila persimilis. Next base: position 17,236 of record NW_020825617.1, read on the forward strand.
TGATCCTGATCGATCAGATGCTACAATGCAGGACGGTTGAGGCATCACTGGGGACGTCAACGTGTACCAGATTTGTCAGCAGAGGCACACCTCAGGGCGGAGTCCTCTCGCCCCTCCTATGGAACGTGGCAGTGAACACACTGCTGCGGGAGATAGAGGGGGGTGGCTGCCGTGTGACATTCTCCGGAAAATTTCCGCAGACGTTGTGTGAGTGCATGACAAGTACCCTCACGAAAATGTCGAAATGGGCAGACAAATGCGGGTTAGGCGTCAACCCGTCTAAAACGGAACTGGTGCTTTTCACTAGGAAGTACAAAGTTCCGGCACTGATTCCCCCAAGACTATGTGGGGAATCGCTAGTCTTCAGCAACAACGAAGAAAGAAGGTGGCAACACTTTCCGCCCTCCGAATGAGAGAAGCCAGACTGTGGAAAGCATCCGCGGTTGGGCACTCGGGAATCCTGATGAGACTCCCGCAATTACCAGAGAGGACAGATTACTGTATCCCCAGTGATCACCTCTCGACGCCCTTCCAGCTATCAATCCCATCTAGGGAGGACTGGGAGATGGGCGAACCAGGACCTGCAAATGCGGTCCACTTCTACACTGATGGCTCAAAGCTAGACGGCCGCGTGGGAGGCGGAGTCTACTGCAGCGAGCTGAACATCAGTCATTGCTTCAGGCTCCCGGATCACTGTAGTGTGTTCCAAGCGGAGGTTGAAGCCATCAAGGAGGCCATTTCGATCGTCTCCAAACTACTCCTATATACGCACTTAGTGTGCGTCTTCTCGGACAGCCAAGCAGCTATCAAAGCTCTAGGCTCAATATCGTCGAACTCTGCGACTGTAAATGACTGCCGCAGGTCTCTGCACGAGATCGCAGAGCAGTTAGATCTCTTCCTTATCTGGGTCCCCGGCCACAGGGACATCGAGGGGAATGACGCCGCCGACGAGCTAGCCAGGCAGGGTACTACGATTCCTCTCCTATCGGAGAGGGAGCAAGTAGCGATGCCCTTGGCTACGTGCAGGCTCCTAACGCACGAATTGTTCGAGCAAAATGCCAATAGGAGATGGCAGCAAACCGTTTCCTGTAAAGTCTCAAGATTGATATGGCCATATCGATCGAAGAAGCGCTCAGCAGAGCTGTATAAACTCAGCAGAGAACAGTGCTCTGCAGTTACTAGAGCCATTACGGGACACTGGCAGATCGGCACTCACGCCTCTAGACTGTCAATCCCTCATAACGACTTCTGCAGGAGTTGTCGCGACGAGGAGGAGGAGGAATCGGTCCCCCACTTCTTCTGCCACTGCCCAGCCCTTGGAAATCGTCGTCTTCGTATTCTCGGGGTCTTTCCTCACGGACATTTCGGACCTGTCCGTAATCAAACCAGGGACCTTGTCCAAATACATCCAAGCCACCGGATGGGACTGCCCTTAACCTGCAGTAGTTTGCTCTCACGGTTCGGGCAACGCGAAGGGGCACATGCCCATGCTGCAACACAACGGACCTTTTATAGGTCCAAGTGAGCTTGGGGGCGGGAGGCTCTTATCCCCCCCCCCTCTCCTGGTTACCGCCTTAACCTAACCTAACCTACCTCAAAGAACAGAAAATTTGAGTGGGAACCAAAACATGAACAGGTGCGACAGAAAATTATATCAATTATATTAGCGACTCCGTTCTGATAATCTTCGATCCACAATACCCTGTTGAGTTGCATACCGATGCTAGTTCGATTGGCTATGGGGCCATATTGATGCACAAGGTAAATGGCAAACCGAGAGTGATTGAATATTACAGCAAATGCACTACAGCAGCCGAATCAAAATACCACTCGTATGAGCTGGAAACACTAGCCGTGTTTAATGCCGTTAAACATTTTCGCCATTACCTGCATGGCCGTGCTTTTGTAGTGTACACCGATTGCAATTCCTTAAAAGCTAGCCGCCATAAGATAGATTTGTCGCCTCGGGTACATCGCTGGTGGGCTTCAATCTGCAATCATTTGATTTTAGTGTGGAGTATAGAAAAGGAAATCATATGGCACATGTTGACTTTCTTTCACGCAATTCATTGTCGGTTGAAAAACGTGCGAATGCTGCGAATATAAATGAATTTCGTGTAGAACTAGCGGAAATAACGGATCAAGAGTTAGCAGAGGTAGTTTCGAAATTGCAAAATAATGAATTACAGGATGAGATTGCAAGGACATATGAATTGAGAGCGGGTATGCTGTATAGGAAAATACAAAGAGATGGTCGAACCAGGTGCCTACCTGTAATACCTAGGGCGTTCAGATGGTCAGTCATCAATCACGTACACGAAGCTATAATGCATTTGGACTGGGAGAAGACTTTAGATAAGGTTTACACACAGTATTGGTTTGAAAATATGTCAAAATATGTGAGAAAGTTTGTGGAAAATTGTATTACATGTAAATTGGCAAAACCGGCCACGGGCAAAACACAAATAGAACTGCATTCCATATCGAAGATCGATATACCATGGCATACGGTTCACATCGATATCAGCGGCAAGCTCAGTGGCAAGAATGACCTCAAGGAATACGTGATAGTGCAAGTCGATGCATTCACCAAGTACGTGTATCTTTATCACACTTTGAATCTCGATACAGACAGCTGCATTGAGGCAGTGAAATCTGCCATATCCTTATTTGGTGTTCCCAATCGGATAATCGCAGATCAGGGCCGTAGTTTTGCGAGTAGTGATTTCCGACAGTTCTGCTCTGCACAAAATATTGATTTTCATCTAATAGCAACTGTCGCTAGACGTGCGAATGGACAGGTAGAGCGCGTTATGAGTACCATGAAGGCAATGTTGACGGCTGTGGAAACAAAAATAACGATCTTGGCAGGATGCGTTGAAAGATGTTCAGTTGGCTTTGAATTGTACAACGAATCGAGTCTCTAAGGCTAGTCCATTGGAAATGTTGATTGGGAAAGAGGCAAGGCCATTGGGTATGATGCCATGATGTATGATAGAAGAAGAAAAGGTAGATGTAGAAAGTGTCAGAACTCGAGCGCGACGAAACATGATAGAAAATGCAGAATATGACAAAGATTTGATAAAAATAAGGCCAAAATTGTGAGATTTGGCGTAGGCGACCATGTCTTGCTCAAGTGTGAGGAACGTCACCAAACGAAGTTGGATCCTAAATTTAAAGGTCCATTTGCGATAATTGAAGTTCTTGAATGTGATCGATATATGTTAAAATCTTTATCAAGTAAGAGAACATTTAAGTATGCTCATAAACAATGCTCTGCCAAGTGAGCTAGTTGCGGCTGAAGTGGATCACCTGCTAGAGGGCATGGATGATGAAGAAGTACCATACACTCCGGCACCAGTGGGTGTGTTGAGATGAATTATACACGAAGGCTACGACTGCACCACGATGGTCAACCGATGGCACAAGTGTGGGCTAAGAGAGTCCAGCATGGCGTGCGGCGCGGTTGATGTGGCGTGGCGGGGGTCATGAGGGTCTAGAGTGAGACCAGGACGCAAAGTGTGCGTGAGAGCGTTGTATTGAGACAGCAAGAGCCTGAGAACGTGGTATGAAGAATATGTGAGTGGCAATCATGAGAGAACAGTGAGAGAGTGATGGTGCGATGGTACAATGGTACTATAGATGTAAACGAAACAAGAATTTAAGAGCACAATTGAAAAGAAGAGAATGTGGCTTTGGTATATTGTAAGAATTAAAAGATAAAGATTGAAGAATAAGTTTAAATTGAAATGAGCAATTGAAAATTGGAATTGATTGGAAAATAAGTTTAAGTTGAAATAAGCAATTGATTAAAAACAAATGAAAGCGAATGTAAATAAAATGTTAAGTTACTTGAGCAAGGGATGGACTACTATGTATTTTGTCGTTAATTGGTATGGCCTGGCCCACGAGGACGTGTGAGCGTCAGGAAGGCCGTGTCGGAGATTATGAAATAATTCCAGTATTTTTAAATAAAATAAGTAATCGACTTACAATAAAATTAGTTACTACGATAGCTGAATCGATATATTCAATGATATACAATGTTGCTGAGAGCATAGTCTGAGCGAAAGAGAGAGCTTCTCAGATGAGCATGATGCTAGTGTTGTTGTTGAGACTCAGTCGAGATTGGAGTACGAAAAGAACGCGACGCAAGTGACTTGCTGTGCTACAGCGGTGAAACAAAATGCCGGATGAAAATCAAGAGAACGATGTGCCGCATCAGGGTCTTCATGTTCCGACATATATATGAGGTAGCCGCTAAACTGGCATGCAAATTTAAAAGAGCATTTATTTTTGGACGTTGACATGCAATGACTGCATCTAACAAGAGGCGATGCAATTACTGCACCGTCAAGTGGCCCGTGTGACACCAGCAGAAGGCTGTTACGCGCGGATCCCAGGCAAAACGCAGCCCTCCTCCCGCCCAACCGACCGAGGGGCGCTGCCGCATGACGCGCGGTGCGTAGCCGAACCAAACGCGAGCATGCAAGAAAGATAGATATTAGACTAACCTTCGAGGAAAATTAGCACTAAACTTATTAAGAAATTAAGCATGCAATAAAATACAAAATACAAATACCACTACAATTACTAATTACTAGAAAGGTGTGTAAGGATTAGCAATTTAATAAGAGGAAGAGAATTAGTGGAGGATATAATATGGTAGAGGGAATTATAGTCCGAGCATAAGACCCTAAACGGTTCATGCAAGGAATAATTCGATCTACAAAGTGGAAGGAACAACGGTATAAAGTTTCTAGTCAGTCTAATAGGAATCGTGAAGTTTATGCGGCTCAACAGATCAGGGCTGTCTATGTCACCCCTGATCAAGTTGTGCATAAATATCACACCAAGCATTTTTCTACGGTTAACTAAGGATGGGAGGTTTACTAATAATAGTCTACTAGAGTAAGATGGGAGTCTTACACCCGCATCCCAGTTAAGGCCCCGCAGAGCAAAGAGTAAAAAGTTTTTCTGTACTGATTCTATACGGTCCTGGTGTACTTTGTACTGAGGGCACCATACACAGGAGCCGTATTCTAAGATCGGACGAACAAGCGAGGTATAGAGAGTCTTTGTTATATAGGGGTCGTCAAATTCCTTTGACCACCTCTTTATAAACCCAAGCACGCCCATGGCCTTATTTACCATGGTAGAAATGTGTTCGGAAAACTTTAACTTGGGATCTAACATAACACCCAGATCATCCACCAGGGTAATTCTCTCAAGAGAACCCCCAAATAGGGTGTAGGGAGCCAACAAAGGGTTAGAACGATGAAATGTCATAACTTTGCATTTCGAGGCATTAAGGTGTAACAAGTTTGCACAACACCATGACTGAAAGCTATTGAGATCGGATTGCAAGCGAGAATGAAATGAAATGTCCTTGTACTGGACACAGAGTTTAACATCATCCGCATACATAAGTACTCGAGAGTATGTTATTACTGAAGGCAAGTCATTAATAAAGAGTGTGAAGAGTAAGGGGCCTAGATGGCTGCCCTGTGGTACTCCCGAAGAAACCTTTACTGGTAAAGAGAGGGAGTTTTTGAAGAGGACTCTTTGAGACCTAGAACAAAGATAGCTAGAAATCCATCTCAGGAGGTTGGGCGGAAACCCTAAAAGGTCAAGTTTATGTGCTAAAAGGGAATGGTTTACAGAGTCGAATGCTTTACTAAAGTCGGTGTAAATAACATCCGTCTGTAAGTTACCTTGAAAGCCTTTAATAATGAAAGAGGTAAACTCTAACAAGTTCGTGGTGGTTGATCGCCGCCTTATAAATCCATGCTGAGTTGGAGATATAAGTGACTTGCAGAGATGTTGCAAGTGCGGAGTTAAAACCTTCTCAAACAATTTGGGAATAGCGGATAACTTTGCTATACCTCTATAATTTTTTACATCATAAATTTCTCCACCTTTAAACCCACGGCTTTTATTTTGCTTTGAATGAAAGCAGTTACATCATTAGATGTGAGGTCAGGGGCCAGCCGTGAAACAAAAACTTGTCGTTTTGGTGGGACTCCCACCAGTGGTTTAGTCACCGCAGGTCTAGTACCTGTGGTGGCAATATCCGGAGGTCCGGAACGTCTATTTACTGGTGGGATCGGGATAGACGGGACAACTAGTGAACTTGCGGACACCACGGACACGGACGCAGCAGACGTACTTGGCTGCACATTCTCCGAGGCGATGAATTCGGCTACCGAATCTGCATCGCCAGCAGCTTTCGTTGCCTTTGGAGTGGCAAACGAGATCAACTGCTGTACACTTGGAGTGGTCGGAGTCAATTTTTCGGCGGCGGACGGCTGAGTGACGGTTGGCACTTGCAGGTCCCGCGGAGTGACCTTTTTGCGCCTCGGAGACTCATTCAGCAGCTTTAAACCGCTAAACTGAGCCTCCATGGCTAGGAGCCGATCGTACTGGTTTTTAAAACCAACGGTCAGCTCCTTAAAGCCACTCCGCGTCTGCCTCATGAAAGCCACCATGTCTTTCTCCACCGCACGGCATGCCTCGCAACTGTAATGCAAGCCATTACGTTTGGCTATGGCATCGCTCACGAGGCCAGAAAATCCCGCGCATTTTGCGTGGACTACGCTGTCGCAGAGCCAGCAGGGGACATTTGGCTGATCGTGAGTGATCTGCTTCTTGCAGGTTTTTTTAGCGCAGACCACAGCGAATTCCATTTTTTTTATTATCCAAATATTTTATTAAAATCAAAAAAATTAAAAATTTCCAAAACAAATTGGTATCAGACCAATGTGCCAGACAACGCTCAAAGCGGAATTGGTAAGAAAAAAAGAGAGCAGAGTGGAGAGCGGTTATAGCGAGAGCTACTAGATAGAGAGCGCTATTGCTTAGAAAGTTGAAAGAGCGAGAGAGAAAGAACAGTTATTGAGGTTGAGGTGATAGCGAGAGAGTGATAAGACAACAAAAGCTACCAGACGAGAGCGGACTGCAATGCAATACTCACTCACTGCAACAACACAACACAACACAAGCCGACGCCGAAAAATAAAAAGTTAAATAATATTTTAACACAAATCAAAAGGCATGCACTCGCGTAAAAGAATAGGTTTCCAGATTGTTGTCTGGTTAGAAAGTATATTTAGAATTTAATTAGGAAAACTCCGGCTGTTTATTCGAAACAAAAGGAAAAATGCGGAGCGCAAAACAAAAACACGTCTGATCACTACGAAAGAGAACGAAGTTCTCAACGAACTGTTGACAACAAAAAAAAAACCCATGGTTACTGTTCTTGCTATCTCTTCCGGCATGTGGATCTGCCCAACTGTTTTACCTCTCCCCTTCCTTCTTTCCTATACCTCTCCTTCTTTCACGCTCATGTATGCATTTTATTTAGAGTTAAGCAATATTCTTTCACTTACGTGCCATACATTTCCAAAAGCGCTTTTGTCGAAGACGATCCGCTTGCTGTAATTGCTGTAAATGTAATTTTATTGGAAGAGCACAACAACAAAAAGAGAAAAGAAGAGAAAGAACAAGGCGCGCAGAGGCTTTCGGGGGACTGCTTTTTATACCCGATACTCAAAATGAGTATTGGGGTATATTAGATTTGTGGTGAAAATGGATGTGTGTAACGTCCAGAAGGAATCGTTTCCGACCCCATAAAGTATATATATGTAGGGTTGGCAGCCCTTTAATGTGTATCGATCTATCGCTAGGGATAGTCAAGGGTATGAGAGGAAGATATGTCGATAGCTAAGTAAGAGTTCGACTGCGGGAGCGAGTAGACGTGCAAAGAATAACGTGTTAAGGAAAAGAAACTTATTGTAACCATTTATTAAAATAAAGACAATACAACGACGTGTGGCTTTTATTTTATGGAGTTTCTGGAGCGGATTCTTACTCGCTTGTAGGGAGCTCACCAAGGGTCCCCACAATTTGGGGGCTCGTCCGGGATAGAACCACAAGTGAATGGGTATTCGTGTACAAGTTGCCAATACCATCAAGTTTTGCGCAAAATTGTGAAATTCAGACCAACGAAGCAACGAAGACGAAAGCAGATGCCGAGAAGCGGCAGTGAGAAACGAAAATAAAGAGGAAAGAGGATGCAAAACGACACTATTCGTTTTCGTCAAAGTGCAGAGAGCAGAGGTAGTTAACGACGAAGAGCAACAAAACGACGAGGCTACAAAACGACGCAGACCCGAAAACGACGAGGAAAGAGGACGCAAAACGACACTATTCGTTTTCGTCAAAAGAGCAAGGCAAACGGGAAAGAGTGAAAAGCCAACGACGAAAGTACAGAGCAAAGAGGACTGAAGAGACGTTCAGATTGCGAACGTGCAGAAAAGAGGAAAGCAGTAAACGACGAAGCAACAACAGTGGCACTTCGCACGGCCACGGTCGGCTTGTATACCCTGCGAACGAAGACGACGGAAGGAAGGAATCTACAAAGCAAGGGAGACTTGAACGGCATTATTCGTTTTCGTCCGCATTGCGAATGTAGAGGAAAGCAGCAAACGACGAAAACAACAACAGTGGCACTTTGCACGGGCACGTGCGGCTTGTATACCCTGCGAACGAAGAAGAAGAACGCATCGTTTGTCTGCGTGTATTGGAAAAGACGATTCTCACACCTGCTGTCTGTATACGCAAGTATTGAATATACGGAACAGATTTAAGGTGTTACAAATTTTAGGAAGCGTAAACTATATTTTAGCTAATAGTGTAATATGCAACGCGAAAAAATTTTAGACCTAACCGTAGCAGAGTTGAGAGAAAAATTGAAAGAGCTACATCTGCAGCATTCAGGTGTTAAATCAGTTTTACGGGAGAGACTATATTCGTTTTTTAGACTAGATCAAGACGAAAACGAAGAATCTATATACGAAGAAACGATCAATATAACTGAGGACGAACAGACAGAAGACGCGCCAATTTTAAATTCGGTAAGCGAAGCAGCAGTTGGTAGTTCAGTAAACATGGCGTTCACATTAAGAGACATCGAAGATTCCCTTTCAGCATTTACGGGCAATGGTTCTCCGGATGTTGATGACTGGCTACGTGATTTTGAACTTAATGCTTTAACAGTGAATTGGAATGATTTGCAAAAGTTTATTTATGGCAGGACATTAGTGAAAGCTGCAGCGAAATTATTTTTGAGCAGTCAATCTGGCATTAATGATTGGAATACTCTGAAGGAAGCACTAAATAGTGAATTTAGTGAGAAGTTAAAGGCAAAGCAAGTTCATAAGCTATTAGAAAATAGAAAGAAGACCCATAAGGAGACTTTAATTGAATATTTTTATAGCATGTGTACCTTGGCAAGTCAATCCCAGCTAGATGAAGAAAGTATTATTGAATATATTATTGAGGGCATTCCAGACTCCAAGCAAAACAAAAGCTGTCTGCACCAAGCAAACAATTTTAAAGAATTTCGTGAGCAAATTAAGATTTATGAAAAGATCAGTGCGAATCAAGGAAGTACGCTAAGGGCAAAACCAAAGTTTGAGAATAGTTCGGTAAAAATCAAGGATGAAAGGCGTAGTTTCAAATGTGGAGGTAGTAATCATATTGCAAAGTATTGCAAGGAAAGTGCCGTCAAATGTTTTAATTGCAATCAACTAGGTCACAAGGCAAATCAATGCGAGGCAAAAGGTTCACGAATGGCAACAGAGAAGAAAATTTCAAATGTCCAGCAATTTTCTCAGACCAGTTTTAATCGGGCTTTTAAGAATGTCGAAATTGGTAATGAAGATATCACTGTATTGTTTGATTCTGGCAGCGATATTTGTACCATGAGCGTGAAAGTCTACAGAAAGATTTTCCCAGTTGCGTTGAAAAACGATATAAAAGAATTGATAGGAATAGGAGGCAAGCAAATCTATATGTTGGGTTCATTTAACGTTGTTACTAAGTTGGATGACGTTCCTTTGGAAATGTGTTTTCATGTAGTCCGTGACAATGATACCCTGTACGAAGGTGTAATTGGAAGTGATGTTCTTGATTTTGTTAGTGCAAGCATAGGGAAGAAAGGAGTTTTCTTTCATTCAATAAATGACATCCGTCAAGGGGATGTTGAAGTTCCACCCGAAAAGGAGTATGTTAGCAGTAGTTTCACTAAAGGATACTCAAGTGAGCAGGCCTCCGGATTCAGGGAGCGCAATTGATGAATTGGAAAAGACGTTCCATTAGATACTGTCGAGCAATATTATTGAATAGTTTTTACGAGGAATAGACCTGTCGCATTTGAACCGTGAGGTGAGGTCAATAATAGCGGGGTTGGTAGAAAATTATAAGCCCGTACAACCAGAAAACAGCCCTGTTGAAATAAAGATAATATTGTCAGATGAATTACCGGTCCGTCAAAGACCTAGACGCCTACCTTACGTGGACAATGAAAAAGTCGATAAGCAGGTCAGGGATTGGTTAAAGGAAGGAATAATTCGCCATAGTGTGTAATATTCGACGCTTGTCGTGCCTTCTTGTATTTTAATTATCCACGGCTAACTCCCAAAATTACACCCTAAAACTAGGCCGTAAAAAAATTCGAGTTGAAGTTCTTTTGAGCTTTGATAAAGCTTATCAACAGCTGTTTTGCGACCAAGCGGCAACGCTTTGATATGCAATTTTTCTGCCGTGCACTATATTTTATTAAATATTGCTGTGGCTGGATTCTATATAACAGAAGAAGATCATAGAAAGTGTGGAAAAAAAAAACGTGGGTTGCTGTACTTAGTCGTCCCAGACTCTTTCTTTTTCTCCTCGTGACCGTCAGAGTGAGTCAGTCAGAGTGTATTAATACCGATTATTTTTACAGTTTTTGATTTTGGTTGCCACGCATTCATCTCATCATCTATGCAGATACTTATCACAATCACACACATCGTCATACTCCTCCACCCATCAAATCATCTCATCCAACACACAACGAAAGATCTTTCTGCGTGGGAGTTAAAGCTATTAATCGTATCGTAAGTGATTATCCTGAACCAAGTAAGCCATCTGAAAAGAATGAATGTGGGTAACTATTTGCTGGTCTTCAACCATGATCACGGTTTTATACACATATTACTCATGCCTTTAAGCGATTTTCCATATACCCGATTTTTGTCTGGTTTTGGGCACTGACCAAGTTAACGTAATGAAGTTTGAAGTTTTCTTGTTCCTATGATGAACACATAACCTAGCTCGTGCATTTATATATACCTACTACTCATCATTTTTATAGATTTAAGATCATTATACCCTACCTCGCCCCTATGATATTCTTTCCCCAGTATATGCTGTATAGTAATACCCTATAAATGTAAGACAATATCGAATAGCAGGCTTATATTAGGGACTAAATTCTACTAGCGTTAGGTTTTATAGGAATTTAAATGAAGAACTATGGATTGCTTAAATAAAGTTAGTTTGGAAATGAACCAAGGCTAAATATCTTATATCGGAACCATGCAACCTCGTCTACCGGAGATGTGACCCACCGCAGTCTTTGTTGGAGGGATCCTGACTGTTAATAGGTGGACCTGAAGGATCATGGTAGGGTAGGGTAGGGTAGGTAGGGCGTTTTCACCAATGAGCGATACCGCAGCCGACAAAGATCTGACCGGTGATCTTCTTCGTTTACGTATCCATGCTGATCTGTCCCTTTGATCCCCTGTATCCCATTTCCTAGTATCCTTTCCCTACTCGTACGCGATTTATTATACCCGATACTCAAAATGAGTTTTGGGGTATATTAGATTTGTGGTAAAAGTGGATGTGTGTAACGTCCAGAAGGAATCGTTTCCGACCCCATTAAGTATATATATTCTTGATCAGCATCAATATCAGCATCCGTCCGTCCGTCCGTCCGTCCGTCCGTCCGTCCCCTTCAGCGCCTAGTGCTCAAAGACTATAAGAGCTAGAGCAACGATGTTTTGGATCCAGACTTCTGTGATATGTCACTGCTCCAAAAATATTTCAAAACTTTGCCCCGCCCACTTTCGCCCCCACAAAGGGCGAAAATCTGTGGCATCCACAATTTCGACGATACGAGAAAACTAAAAACGCAGAATCGTAGAAGATGACTATATCTTCTAGAGTGCAAAATCTGAACCAGATCGTATAATTATTATAGCCAGAATCACGAAAACAATTTCACTCTTTCTCGCTCTGTCTCACTCTAACACACAGGTTTCATGGTCGGTTTTGCCAATTGCAAAATATGAGTTCAAAGATCTCAGAACCCATAAGAGCTAGAGCAACCAAATTTGGTATCCACACTCCTGTGATATCGGACCTTGACCGTTTTGTGTCAAAATTTCGCCGCACCCCCTTCCGCCCCCGCAAAGGACGAAAATCTGGGGCAACCACAAATCTCCGAGACTATTAAGGCTAGAGTAACCATTTTGGTATCCGCACTTCTGTTAGATCTCACTATCAAACGTATATCTCAGAATTTCAGAAACTATGAACGCAGAATCATAGAGAATGACCATATCTTTCAGATTGCTGAGTCTGGATCAGATCGGATCATTTTTATAGCCAATGGGAACAAATCAATTTGCACTGGCTACCCAGCGCCCGACGTCACGCTCAGACTGATTTTCTGTCTCTCTCACACGCACTCTTTGTCGTGTCGTTTAATATTAGCGGCGTCTGCCGGAGGAGAGCCATACTGAATTAGTATCGGGTATAACTGTAGAGTTGCGGTGTCCGCAGCAACTCACAACGTTCCCCCTCGTTTTTATATAAATTCTTATCTCGACCATTTGCCAGAGCTCTAAATGGGTAGAAAAATATCCTCCATGCCCACACCCCGCCGACCAGATACAAAAGCCGAAGCCAGCGCGTACTTCCTACTCCCGTTTATATCATCAGCTCAGCTCCTAGTACAGGTTTTACGTTGTATGCTACAGGTAAAGACAAATTTTAAATGGCAATGGGTTCGAAAAGTCTGTCCCGATTTTATAGCTGGGTTTTAAGAACGTTTTAAGAATTAGAGAATTAAAAAATTTGGCGCCCAACGTGGGGCCTTTCTTCGGCATGCCCCGACCAAGAAAATTTGTATAAAGTCATCACCACCAATGCGAGCTGCATCTCAAGGCAGTGTCATAAGACTTATTCCTTTATCCCTTAATTCCCAAGAGATATGCATGGTCGTGCATTGTCTGGGGGATTGACTCCGAGTAGCTGGATTGCGTAGAAGTTTCTAACAGAACTTAAAGCCCCGCGCTCGAGGTTAATCAACTTACTAGGCAGCGCAACGAACCTGTAGTATCTGGCCGGATAGGCCACTCTGCTAAATAGCGCGTTCCAATGTTTCTGTCGGATTAGGTTTCAAAGTGGATTAGCTCTACTGCCTACCCACAAAAGTGGGAGCGTGTTGTTTTGGGGGAGGAACTTGTCCATACCGTTGCTGATCATTGTCTGCCGTTTTGGCCTGGATCAGGTTAGTCAGTGTCTTAGAGCTACGGCCTGCCCGTGAACGAAGGCAATAGAATCGGAGATGGTATATTTCCTGGGTCAGCATAAACTATGTCTTCTTCTTCAGTTTTTCTATTGTTGTTCCGTTTTTTTTTTGTGTTTGACAGACGTAGCTGGAATGGCTCTGCTGTACTGTGGTTCTGGACAATTTGGTGGTCCGCGATCCAGAACTTTTTTGTGTTTTTGCGACCTACAGTATAAGTAGAGGGGCATCGGTTTGTCAGGGTTTCGGATTGCTCGGATATCCGTAGAACTACCGAACGGTCCCAGTTCATCCGATGACTCATTGTAATGATTGTCGATCGTTAATAATATCACCAGAGTCAGTGGGGGACACATTCCTATTAGACGAAGGGTGCATGGTTTCCGAATTTTGGGGATACAGAGTAGATATATCGATCGTTAAAAGTTAATAATCAAGAGTAGAACAGAAAATCATATATTAGTAAAATTAGGATAGGATGTCATTAAATTGGAGTTTTGACGAGATTGAGCCAAACGACCATTCCGATATTATCTGCTGTATTTGCGTAAGACAGGTAGAATATCGGACACAGCTTTTAAGAACAAGTTGTAACCACGTATTTCATTTAGTTTGTTTTAATACGAGAAGAGGTGAAAAGACCGTGTGACCGGCGTGCAACAAGCCCCTACAATCATCCGCTCCTAGCTTAGCAGAGGAATTAGCCGTAGCGCAGGCGTCCGCCTCGAATGTAGAGTCTTCTCAGCTTCTAATGAGAACCAGATCACAGCGTGTGACAGCAGCTCCAGCTGCGAATACTGAAAATTTACCTTCTGTTGGTCCAACTGAAGTCGGTGTACCAATCATGCCAGTTCCGAGTATCGAGCCAGCGAATGAAGCAAGCCCAGGCTTGGCTCAAGTGGCACAGGCGTTGACGGAAATAGACTATGGAAATAGGATTCCAACGTTTGGCAAGTCCAACGGTACAGCCGCCGAATGACCAAGCTGCTGGATCTTCACAGCATAGTGGAGAAAACCAAACCTTCGAACAGTTGTTCCAAATACCAACTCGAGAGTCCGTAGGTGCCCCGATAAATCAGGCTAATGATTCTGCTGTCTCGGTAACCCCAGGGGGATCCCAACAGATAGCGGGACTACGACCCGATAGGATTGGACAAATAATCGCAGGATGGAAGGTGCGGTTTTCTGGAAATTCGTCCATGTCGGTGGAAGATTTCATATTTCGGATAGAAGCGTTAACCAAACAGACCTTAGAGGGTAATCTCGACCTAGTGACCAGAAACGCCATTTATTTATTTGAAGCCAGTGCTAGCGAGTGGTTTTGGCGTTACCATAAAAGCGTACCCTCCGTGACCTGGCCGCAGCTAAGTACAGTACCGACCTAGAAATTCGTACGGCAATAGTGCAACGAAAGCAGAAGCCGCACGAACTATTTGATACATTTTACGAAGCCATTGTAACCTTGTCCGATAAACTAGTCAACCCCATATCCGAAATGTCGCTGTTGGAAGTGCTAAAGTCGAATCTCTTGGCCGATATCCAACATGAAATTTTATACATTCCCATTCTGTCAGTAGCACAATTGCGCAACATAGTGCGTACTCGCGAACGTTTTTTGCAAGCAGTGGCTAAGCCTATGGGCAGCGCTGAGCCGAAGCGTATTCCTATACGACGACAGGTGCATGAAATTGTGGTGCAGACAGACCAGGAAGCCGATGAGGTCGACGAAACCGAACAGCTAGATATCGCTGCAGTAACCCTTTCCTGTTGGAACTGTGGTTGTCAGGGGCATCGGTATCAAGACTGCGTAGGTGATCGCACCGTCTTTTGTTACGGCTGTGCAACGATTCAAAAAACTCGTCAAGCCGTGCACAATCGACAGGTGCACGCAAACCAAACAGTTCGAAAGCAACGAACACCATTTAATGGACGTTTCGACAGTTCCATTACTCCCGGACGTACAAAAAACTCCCAGACATACTTGTATTTTAACCCCAAGTAGGGAAAGAATTCAACTACCGACTCGATCTCGAAAGCGATTGCTCCAATATCGGCAAACTGTCAAAAACGAGCGCTCTAACGTATTGGCGTCAGTCATTAATACGTCCAAGGACTGGCGACCCTATGCGGAAGTCACCGTACTGGGAAGGACGCTCAGTGGACTGATGGATACCGGCGCATCCATAAGTTGCATAGGTGGGAAGTTTCCGGCCGACCTGGTTCAGAATCCGAACCCGATCAAGCCTGTGAGAGCAGCAGTACGGACGGCGGATGGGCAGAGCCAGCCAATAATTGGCAAGGTCACCACCGAAGTGGGTTTTCAAGGCCAGAAGAAAGTATTGAAACTGTTTGTAGTCCCATCCTTGGCGCAAGACCTATATCTAGGCATAGACTTTTGGTCTCGTTTTAATTTGTTACATGCTTTTCTAGCCCATCTGGTCTGATGAGCTCGTGAGGTGGCTCAAAGGGGGCCTAGCTGAGGCCACCGGACGGGTCGCAGGTTGCGGATAGCGAACGACCTACCTATATACAGGTCATATAGGTAGGTCAGCTGCGAATAATCGGACATCCCTAGGGAGAGTACCGAAAATAAGCAGCCCCGGACAGCCAGCGGGTGTTCGCGAAGTAGCAACACTGACGATGCGCTTGTGGTGCCGCCTCTTATAAGTAGCTCACACACTCCCCTATCCCTACACACTACCTACCCACATCCCAACCCCCCACATTCAGCTCACACCGGGCCGGACTAAGAGTGTTATTCGACCCGTGCCGAGAGTCAGCCTGGCTGGGGGCCCGGTATATAAAACTAGCCCAGTCGTTAACGGAGAGCTCAGGGACTTGGCAGCCCCCTGTTCTAAGTATGCCTTATCCGGGCAACGTGGATCTCTGCCCGAACGGACCGTACACCTTCTCTGCAGCTCGTGGGAAAAGAATGGAAGAATTTAAAAACAAACAAAATGAGTCTGGCCCTCCCCAAATGCCAACAGGGAGCAATCCCAAACAGGGGAAGGCAGCGGCCCAAAGGCCTGGCCCGACCCGGAAATCAGCAGGGAAAACCTGCGCGGCGGAAGATGCTAGGGAGAGCCCAAAGGGGTCCCATCCCGGTGTCGGGGTGGGTGGTGAATTGGCTCCCAAAACCGATACCTTGGCAGAGTGGCTATGCAATCCTGCGGCTGCTCTGCCTGCTGGTAAAGTGGCGGGTGATGAGTCACCATCTACTAGTGTCAAAGCCAATCTTTTACATATGCCGATAGAAGGAGTGCTGGCAACATACTCCGTCGGCAGAACGCAAGCCAGATGTCCAGCCCGACGGACAAATGGATTAAGAAGGTTGAGTGGGCCTCGAAGGTGCTGCCGAACTTTGGCAAGGAAGCACCGAAGAAGGAAGCCCCTCAGCAAAAAAGGCAGCGCTCCCAGGAGACTCCGGGGCCGACACCGAAGCGCTCCAGAGTGCTGCCTAACGCATCGTTCGCGCAGATTGCCAGAGAAAGGACGCTGATTGGCGTCCTGGACAAAGGCAGCGTGGACTCCCGGATCCCTCGGAACCAGTGGAAGTGGGTGGAAGCGGCACTGGCCGACCGCTGCTTCGAGCTGCTGGAAAAGCAGCCTGGACCCCCCCCCCGTCTGCAGAGACATGGGCTGGTACCAGGGCTGCATAAAAATCGTAGCCTGTGAAGATGAGCGCTCCGTACAGCTGTACAAAGCAGCGGTAGCGCAAGTCGGGGAAGTCTACCCAGGGGCGAAGCTCGTCGCTGTAGACTGGAGCGAAGTGCCCAGTAGACCAAGGGCGAGAGTCTGGGTGCCCGCCTCCATGAAGGAGCCGGAGCGCATCCTAAAAATGCTGCAAAGATGCAACCCCCACCTCCCAACAGCGGATTGGAAGGTGGTCAAAGTTGAGGCGACACAGGGCCCCACAAACCAGGCGGTGGTCGTCCTCAACAAAGAGTCGCTGGCCCCGATTGAGGCTGCCAAAGGCGAGCTCAATTTTGGGTTCAGCTCTGTGACCATAAAGGTCTACAAGTCGGATGCGGCGGCCGAGGCACGTCCTGTCGACAAGCCAGTCGAGCAGGACGCTGCCTCGGAGATCGAAGCACCCGACGATCACACAGAGATAGACCCAGAGGGCTACTCCACAGATGGCACGCTGAGATGCGACTTCGAGGCGATGTGTTGCCACGAGGAAGTCGAGGACGATCCAGATGCCGACATTACAGTGGTGGAGAACACTAAGGATGTCCCTGAGGCTCCTTCAGATCAATCTCCACCACTGTAAAGCAGCATCCGCTGCTCTTATACTCCGCCTCGAAGAGAGCGGAGCAGACGTAGCCCTGATCCAGGAACCTTGGATAGTGGGAGACAAGGTTTGTGGATTAGGGTCGAAGGAGTACAAGATAATTGTAGCTCAACATGAAGGTAAAACTCGCACCTGCATTCTCGCCAGAAAGCACCTTAATATCTTTCTGCTCCATAATTATAGCGATAGCGACAACACGGCGGTAAGCCTAGAGCTGGAAGGGACACATCTAAGGCTGATGTCGTCCTACATGGCCCATGAGGGAAACGATCCCCCCAACGACCTTGTTCGCAAACTAGCCAGCGACAGCGAGAGGTCGGACATAGACCTATTAATAGGTTGCGATGCCAACGCTCACCACACTCAATGGGGGAGCTCGAACACAAATGCAAGGGGTGAGTCACTTTTCAGCTTCATCCTTAACTCAAATCTATTTATTTGTAATCGGGGCAACGACCCCACTTTTATAATTAAAAATCGACAGGAGGTTATTGACATCACCCTAGTGTCTTCCAACCTGTTAGACATAGTCAAGAGTTGGCAAGTCCTTGATGACCACTCCTTCTCTGACCACAGATACATCGAGACCACACTATCCCTCGAGTGTCCGAAACCTAAGGACTATATTAATCCCAGGAAAGCCAACTGGGAAAAATATAGCTCAGCCCTGGAGGACTTACTCCCCTCCAAAGCACCATCATGCCCTGACACAAAAGACGACCTAGATCGCCTAGTGAACAGGTTCACAGAGGCATGCAACAAAGCCTTCGCGGCAGCATGCCCCTCTAGCAAACCTAGGGGGAAAAAGAAACCCCCCTGGTGGTCAAAACAAATAGACATCCTACGTAAAAGCTGCAGGACCCTCTTCAACAGGGCCAAAAGCGCGAACGAGGAGAGCCACTGGGCAGACTATAAAATCAGTCTGTCACTATATAAAAAGGAAACAAGGAAAGCAAAAAGGGCCTCTTGGCAAAAATTTTGCTCGGAAATTGAGGAAACATCAGAGGCCGCAAGGCTTCGCAAGATTCTCTCAAAAACTAACCCCTCGGTGGGGTATCTTAAAAGGAATGACGGCACGTGGACTAACTCCAGTGAGGAGTCCCTGCACATTCTACTAGACACACATTTTCCAGGGTGCACAACCATCGAGACGGCACATCTTCCAGGAGAGGGACCGGTAACCTCGATGGATCACATCCTCACTAAACGTAACATAAGCTGGGCAATAAACAGCTTCAACCCGTTCAAATCGCCAGGCCCAGACCAGGTAATCCCGGCCCAACTTCAGAAGGCCGGGGATACGGCCATAAACTGGCTACAAGGTATCTTCAGGAAGATACTGGCTGTGGGTACAATGCCGCGAACATGGCTTAAGGCAAAGATAGTCTTCATTCCCAAAGCTGGGAAAGCCTCGCACTCAGCTGCAAAAGACTTTAGACCAATCAGCCTATCGTCCTTCCTCCTCAAAACCTTTGAGAGACTCGTCGGGCTGCAACTGAGGACAACTATACACCCTCAGTTGCTGTCAGACGCACAGCATGCCTACCGGAAAGGAAAATCCACGGAAACGGCTCTTCATGAAGTGATCTCTGCGGTAGAGAAATCTCTGCATCACAAAGAGTACTCACTCATAGCATTTCTCGACATTGAGGGAGCTTTTAACAACGTTGTACCGGGTGCCATTACAGAAGCCCTGACTGACCTGGGGGTGGACCGTCACTTGGTGATGCTCATTGATCAATTGCTCACATGCAGGACGGTGACATCATCGATGGGATCGTCCGCCCAGTCAAGGTATGTCAACAGAGGCACCCCGCAAGGTGGTGTCCTGTCTCCTCTTCTGTGGAACATAGCAGTCAACAAGATTCTATGGGACCTGGAGGGGGGGGGCTGCAAAGTCGTGGCCTATGCGGATGACGTTGCGATTATTTTCTCGGGGAAATACCCCCAAACACTGTGCGACTTAATGTCCACAAAGCTAGCGCAACTGTCGGACTGGACGAAATCGCGCGGTCTGGGAGTAAATCCCTCAAAAACGGAACTCGTGTTATTCACAAATAAATACAAGGTCCCGCCCCTCAACCCTCCAATACTACAAGGATGCAGGCTCTCCTTTAGCGACAGTGCCAGTTACTTAGGGTTGGTAATTGACAAGAAGCTTAACTGGAACCTGAATGTCAAAGACAGAGTGAAAAAGGCAATGACTGCACTCTATACATGCAAAAAAGCTATTGGGCTAAGATGGGGTATGATCCCAAGCATAGTCCAATGGATATATCAAGCTATAGTTAGACCAATACTACTCTACGGAGTTACGGTGTGGTGGCCAGCCCTATCAAAAAGGGCGATCACCAAGCAACTGGGCAAAGTCCAGCGGACTGCCGCCCTATGCATCAGCGGAGCTCTCCGCACCACCCCAAATGATGCGCTAAATGCCATCCTATGCCTACAGAGCCTTGAACTCGCAGGAAAGGAACGGGCAGAAGCAGCAGCAATACGTCTAAGAGACTCAGATCAATGGGTGACACAGTGCATAGGTCACTCAGCCATATTAAATAGCAGTACTGTCCCCTCAAAAACAGACTACCAAGTTCCAAGAGAGTATACAGACACTCCCTTCGACACAATCATCCCTCATAGAGACGAATGGCTCGAGGGACTCCCAGGCCCTGAAGGGGCCATAAGCATCTTCACAGATGGATCAAAGCTGGACGACAGAGTCGGAGGGGGAATCTACTCTGAACAGCTAAACATAAGGCATTCCTTCAGACTCCCAGATCATTGCAGTGTCTTTCAAGCGGAAGTCATAGCAATCAGGGAGGCACTAGACTGCCTACAAGCGGCTGCCGTCACGGCAACCAAGCTAAACATTTATAGCGACAGCCAAGCTGCGATCAAATCGCTAAGCGCGATTTCCTCGAACTCGGCCACCGTGGCAGACTGCCGCAAATCTCTACACGAGATGGCTCAGCAATTTGCTATTAGCCTAATTTGGGTCCCGGGCCACCGGGACATCGAGGGCAACTGTATAGCGGACGAGCTGGCCAGATCTGGCACTACAATCCCCCTTCTCCAAGACAAGGAGGATATCTGTATGCCAATGGCCACCTGTAAGCTCATCATAAGGGAGCAATACAAGCGACTAAAAAACGATATGTGGCAAACAGTGCCACGATGTCGCACAACTCGGCAAACATGGCCGACCATGGACATGAAGCGCACCTCCGAGCTCCTCAAGTTAAGCAGGAAAAGGTGCAGCGTAGTCACTCGTTCCCTCACGGGACACTGGCTAATAGGCACTCACGCTAACAGGCTGGGGGCCCCACATAACGATTTTTGTCGCAGCTGTAGAGACGAGGAAGAGGAGGAGACAGTGGAACATCTGTTCTGCTCCTGCCCGGCTCTCAGCAGAAGAAGGCTACAACACCTGGGCTCAGCCTTTCTACACGACATCTCAGAGATGTCCAAACTATGTCCCAGAAGGATAGCGAACTTTGTGAGAGCATCTGGATGGGATAATTGCTGACAGGAAGTCTCACAACGCAGGAAGGAAATGATCCTATGCGGTATCACAACGGGCCGAAACCGGCCTAAGTGTGACGGGCTCCGAGCGAGCCCGGCAGCCGCCTCAACCTAACCTAACCTAACCTTTCTAGCCCATAAATCATCCAGTCCAGAGTTGTCAGGCTTAACATTCGATAGTACGTTACATGTGTGTTTGTCGAAGCAGCAGCAAGCTCAGTTAGCAGAGACGGTCAGCTTATTTCCCTCTGTGGCGCGGTTCTTGTTTTACTTTTATTAACTTCTTTATTCTACGTCTCTTTCATCTTCTTGTCGATCGTCGAATTAATTGCCTCCGACTTATCGCAGTATTATATCGCATCAAAACTATCGCATAAAACCTATCGCATAAAACCTATCGGGATCGGGGCTAATATCGGTAAGGGCTAATATGGGGTTGGTTAGGGTTAATATGGGGTTGCCTTACAGCTCGGCCATCCTGACAAATGGATCGCCCTCGATCCTTACAATTGGTTACTTTTATTATCTACTAGGCTAAAATTATAAAATACAGATTAGTAAGAGATAGTTCTACACTGATCACGCCAATTTACATATTTCCGAAGTCGACAGGCTTCTATTACACCGTCGTACGGAATCTGAGATACTTGACAATTATCAATGTCAGTTATAACATATCGATCATTTGGTAAATTTTTTTTGATAATGTATGGTCCTTTAAATTTTGGTATAAATTTCTTATTTGTACCTATCGTAGTGTCAACGTTTCGTACGAGAACAAAGTCTCCTTCTTTAAATTCTATATGTTTTCTAATATTTTTATCATAATAGTGTTTTATCTTAGTTTGGTTTTCAGTTATTTTATCTAATACTCCTTTCCGAATTGCTATTAAGTCTCTATTTGGTTTTGGATTATTTTTGTCTTCTAGAAATTCCGTTAAAGCGTCAATATCACAGCCTCTTTGCTGAACACCGAATAGTACCACCGATGGTATTTCCCCAGTAACCGAATGTTTTGAATTCTTTATTGCATATTCCGCTTTTGTGAGTAGTTTACACCAATCTGAATGTTGCAATGGTTCAGTTATCTTTGCTAACATACTTTTCATTGTTCTATTTACTCTCTCCACTTGCCCATTTGCCTGTGGTGAGGCAGTTGCTGCTCTAACATGTTCAATGTTGTTACTTAGCATGAACTCGCTGAATTCCAACGATGTGAAACATGAGCCCCTATCACTGACAATTCTCCTAGGTCTGCTGTAATTTTCAAAATATTTCGTTAAGCATGCGCAAACTTCCTTAGTACTAGTTGTGTTTGCAGAATACAATTTGACAAACTTTGTGAACCCATCAATGACTACCAATATGTGTTTCTTTTTATTAATGACTGAGGGGAGAGGTCCGAAATGGTCAATATGCAATGTGTCGAATGGAATTGGTCTTTTCGGTATACTATGTAATGAGCGATTGTTGGAATGGGACGGAAGGCTAAATGTAATACACTTAATGCAATTTTTTATAAAACTATCAACTTTTGCGGTCATATTCGGAAACCAATAATGTTTCTTAATTTCAGTTACACATTTTTCAACTCCCAAATGGCACAATTTTTCGTGAACAGTTCTTATTAAATTATTTTCCATTTCTGACGGGACATAAAGCAATTCGAAATCAGCATATTTTCTATAAACAATACCATCTTCCAATACTGGTTCTCTTTCTAACTTATCCTTTAACTGAATTATAGTGCTATCTCTATTTTGCGTGACCTGAAGCTGAAAATTGATGTCATCTATATCTATAACTGAAACTATTCGATCCTTATTATTGTTTTCCTGAACTGAAACTTTTGGTTCGTAACTGAATTCTGGACTTATTGTGGGGTATCTACTTAAGCCATCGACATGGGGCATGTTTTTACCACTTCGATGATTCACTGTGTAGTCATAATTTTCAAGTTCAAGGGCCCATCTAGCAATTTTTGAATTTACAGTTTTCTTACATAAGGTTAGAGTAAGGGCATTACAATCGGTTATTATTCGGAACGGTATTCCTTCAATGTAAATCTTAAATTTATTCAATGAGTAGATTATGGCTAGAGTTTCTAATTCATAACTTTCTGCTGGCGTTGTTGCTTGAGAAAAATATGAGATTGGATGAAATTTGTTATCATCCTGTTTTTGTAATAAAATTCCTCCAAACCCTTCGGCACTAGCGTCACAATGCAGTTCTGTTTCCTTAGTCGGACTATACAGGGCTAGAACTGGTGCTGAGGCCAGTCTCTCACAGAGATAATTAAATATTGTTACACATTTGTCATCTAACTCAAATTTCCCTATAGTTTTTGTCAGAGCTTGCAATGGTTTGGCAACTTTCGAGTAACCCGGAATGAATCTCCTGAAGTAAGAGAAGAGTCCTAAACATTTTTGCATATCTGCGGAATTAGTAGGTTTCGGAAGGTGCTTAATTGTCGTGATGTGATCATTATTTGGCTTAATTCCATCCTTGCTTAATGTGAATCCCAGATTTTCTATACTAGTGTAACAAAACAGACACTTGCTTAACTTGATTTCTAATCTATATTCTGCTAGGAGGCGTAATACTTTACTTAAGACAACAAAGTGTTCTTCTATAGTTTTTGTTCCGATTGCAATGTCATCCATGTATACAACTACATTTCCTTGTTTTATTAATGGCCCGAATATATTGTTTACAAATCGCTGAAAGACAGCTGATGCGTTTCGCAAACCGAATGGCATGCTAAGATATTCGTATTGTCCGTTTGGTGTCACAAAAGATGTAAATTGAATTGAATTCTCTGCCACCTTCACCTGGTGGAAACTACTTTTCAGATCCAGAAGGGAGAAATACTTATTACCTTCCATTCTCTCTATGCAATCATTTATAAGTGGCAATGGGTACCCATCCCTTACTGTTATCTTATTTAATTGTCTATAATCAACGCACAGCCATTTCTCACCTGATTTTTTTTTTGTCAGTACAATTGCAGAGGTATAAGGGGAATTCTCGGTCTGATGTGGCCTTCAGCCAGCAATTCTTCAATAAGTTTGTCAACTACTCTTTTGTCATGATATGAAAGCTTTCTTGGTGTTGAATATATTGGGGCTTGTGACATAATTTTTATCTTCATTTCATACTTATGTTCAATGGCTGGTATGTTGGGCAGGTCTAAATAATTTAATTCAATTAATGTTCGGATTTCACTACGCGAGTTTTCACTAAGTTTGTAATCAATATTGTAATCCTCAATGTCAATTTTTTCTATATTGTAAATATTCTGAATATCGGAAGTTTGCTCAATTACATCTAGAAGCGCATTACTTATCGGAAGTTCACTGTTATTCGGGGGTTTTTTTTTAATGCTACCTGCTGTCTCATTCACTAATTTGTCTAATTTATGGTCTAATGTTTCTGAATTATTAATTGGTATTTTTGATTTTTGAAGGGGTTCATAGCTATTAGCAGTGTCAACCGGATGCGTGGGAGTTAGTTGATCTAAGGCTATATCGTTGGAAACAATTATGCTAGGCGAAATGGTTTTTTTCTCACTTAATTTGAAACTTAAATTTTCAATTTTATTTGTCTCGGGCTTATGATGTTCATAAAATGATAATTTTAACTTATACTTCTTCAAAAAAGGTCTACCCAATAGCAAATCTTCTGACATGTATTCATCTGGCATAATGTAAAACAAAATTATATTTTCAATGTCATGATAGGTTATGTGTAAGTAAATTTTTCCGTAAGTGAAAAGATGTGAGCCGTTGACGCTACGTAGGTTCGATGGTAAAAGAGTGTATTTTTTGATGTTTTGGAATCGTAATGTTGAAGCTCTCACAATATTAACGGCGCTGCCCGTGTCGAACATAGCGGAAAGAATATTTTTATAAGTTTTGCGTTTTGGATCAGTGTAAAAATATACCCCTACCTGGTCAAATATCGGAACAAATGGGTATTCGTCGCTGTCTTCATCTCTGGGAGTTTTCGGTTCCATTGCTGATTTGGTGTACTTTTGCTCCGGACACGTCTTTATAGTGTGGCTGAGAGAGCCGCAACGGAAGCAGGACCCCTTCGCACGTTTGGGAGCCTTGCAATCTGAAGCGTAGTGTCCAAACAACGAACAATTGTAGCATCGCATCTCACCATTCGATGTTAATGAAGATTGTGCTGAAGCTGAAGTTGAAGCTGAAGTTAAAGCTGAAGTTAAAGCTGAAGTTGAAGCTGAAGAGATAGTCGATGAGTTCCACTTTGGTTTGTTTTTTGCTCTTAAGTCTGCATATCGATGAGATAATTCCTTAAGCTCATTGATGGTCTTCGCTCCATACAGCAAGGCAATGGCTGGCGACGTGTCACGGAAACCGTCGATGATAAAGTGGACTGCTTCAATCTCACATACACTTGCACGCAACGCCAACTCTTGCATCTGCAAAATGTACCCCATAACGGATGTTTTTGCCGGAATGTAGAAAGTTTTCTGAAGTTTCATTACTAATTCGGTTGTCGAACATGCCTTGTCAAATGTTTTCAGAAAGTTGGTTTTAAATTGATCATAATTTTCTGAAGTGTCAAGCCGCATAAATGTGTCTGCCTCTGAATTTGGTGCCATTAATAAGCGTGCGCATCGTAGCTTGTAGGCGTCACTTTCATCAACAGCAGAACAAGCTAACTCTAATTTCATAATCCACAATCCAGCGTCTTGGTCCCTCGGATTCGAGAATGGGACCATTGCACGGATCACTTCTTTGACGCTGCTGCTCTCCGCCATTAGTTTTGTGAGCAAAGCCCTTTTTTGTAATATTCTAATGGCGGCATCTAACTCTTCTTCTTCTGGTATGCGTGCCTTGCCGACCACCGGCGTCAGCGTGTCGGCGTCGTTTTCCAAATTAGGGTCGGCCGGAATGTCAGGGTCGTTGTCGGCTGAAGCATTAAATTTGGTCGGAACTACAGGGCTGGTTGGACGATCAGGGACATAACCAATCTCGTACGCGAGTTTCTGCAGCTGCCGCAAAGTTGCATTGCTCGAGTGCGCAATTCCTTGCCCGTCCATCCAGTCCAAAAGCTGCTGCTTCTCAATGGCAGCGGGGTTCATACTGACTTTGATTAAAATTTGAATAACTGTAGGCGTTTTTAAAGTAGCTTTGGATTGCGTATCCCACTTCTGAAGTTGTGGCGCGGTTCTTGTTTTACTTTTATTAACTTCTTTATTCTACGTCTCTTTCATCTTCTTGTCGATCGTCGAATTAATTGCCTCCGACTTATCGCAGTATTATATCGCATCAAAACTATCGCATAAAACCTATCGCATAAAACCTATCGGGATCGGGGTTAATATCGGTAAGGGCTAATATGGGGTTGGTTAGGGTTAATATGGGGTTGCCTTACAGCTCGGCCATCCTGACAAATGGATCGCCCTCGATCCTTACAATTGGTTACTTTTATTATCTACTAGGCTAAAATTATAAAATACAGATTAGTAAGAGATAGTTATACACTGATCACGCCAATTTACATATTTCCGAAGTCGACAGGCTTCTATTACACCGTCGTACGGGATCTGAGATACTTGACAATTATCAATGTCAGTTATAACATATCGATCATTTGGTAAATTTTTTTTGATAATGTATGGTCCTTTAAATTTTGGTATAAATTTCTTATTTGTACCTATCGTAGTGTCAACGTTTCGTACGAGAACAAAGTCTCCTTCTTTAAATTCTATATGTTTTCTAATATTTTTATCATAATAGTGTTTTATCTTAGTTTGGTTTTCAGTTATTTTATCTAATACTCCTTTCCGAATTGCTATTAAGTCTCTATTTGGTTTTGGATTATTTTTGTCTTCTAGAAATTCCGTTAAAGCGTCAATATCACAGCCTCTTTGCTGAACACCGAATAGTATTTCCCCAGTAACCGAATGTTTTGAATTGTTTATTGCATATTCCGCTTTTGTGAGTAGTTTACACCAATCTGAATGTTGCAATGGTTCAGTTATCTTTGCTAACATACTTTTCATTGTTCTATTTACTCTCTCCACTTGCCCATTTGCCTGTGGTGAGGCAGTTGCTGCTCTAACATGTTCAATGTTGTTACTTAGCATGAACTCGCTGAATTCCAACGATGTGAAACATGAGCCCCTATCACTGACAATTCTCCTAGGTCTGCTGTAATTTTCAAAATATTTCGTTAAGCATGCGCAAACTTCCTTAGTACTAGTTGTGTTTGCAGAATACAATTTGACAAACTTTGTGAACCCATCAATGACTACCAATATGTGTTTCTTTTTATTAATGACTGAGGGGAGAGGTCCGAAATGGTCAATATGCAATGTGTCGAATGGAATTGGTCTTTTCGGTATACTATGTAATGAGCGATTGTTGGAATGGGACGGAAGGCTAAATGTAATACACTTAATGCAATTTTTTATAAAACTATCAACTTTTGCGGTCATATTCGGAAACCAATAATGTTTCTTAATTTCAGTTACACATTTTTCAACTCCCAAATGGCACAATTTTTCGTGAACAGTTCTTATTAAATTATTTTCCATTTCTGACGGGACATAAAGCAATTCGAAATCAGCATATTTTCTATAAACAATACCATCTTCCAATACGAAATTTTTTACTGGTTCTCTTTCTAACTTATCCTTTAACTGAATTATAGTGCTATCTCTATTTTGCGTGACCTGAAGCTGAAAATTGATGTCATCTATATCTATAACTGAAACTATTCGATCCTTATTATTGTTTTCCTGAACTGAAACTTTTGGTTCGTAACTGAATTCTGGACTTATTGTGGGGTATCTACTTAAGCCATCGACATGGGGCATGTTTTTACCACTTCGATGATTCACTGTGTAGTCATAATTTTCAAGTTCAAGGGCCCATCTAGCAATTTTTGAATTTACAGTTTTCTTACATAAGGTTAGAGTAAGGGCATTACAATCGGTTATTATTCGGAACGGTATTCCTTCAAGGTAAATCTTAAATTTATTCAATGAGTAGATTATGGCTAGAGTTTCTAATTCATAACTTTCTGCTGGCGTTGTTGCTTGAGAAAAATATGAGATTGGATGAAATTTGTTATCATCCTGTTTTTGTAATAAAATTCCTCCAAACCCTTCGGCACTAGCGTCACAATGCAGTTCTGTTTCCTTAGTCGGACTATACAGGGCTAGAACTGGTGCTGAGGCCAGTCTCTCACAGAGATAATTAAATATTGTTACACATTTGTCATCTAACTCAAATTTCCCTATAGTTTTTGTCAGAGCTTGCAATGGTTTGGCAACTTTCGAGTAACCCGGAATGAATCTCCTGAAGTAAGAGAAGAGTCCTAAACATTTTTGCATATCTGCGGAATTAGCAGGTTTCGGAAGGTGCTTAATTGTCGTGATGTGATCATTATTTGGCTTAATTCCATCCTTGCTTAATGTGAATCCCAGATTTTCTATACTAGTGTAACAAAACAGACACTTGCTTAACTTGATTTCTAATCTATATTCTGCTAGGAGGCGTAATACTTTACTTAAGACAACAAAGTGTTCTTCTATAGTTTTTGTTCCGATTGCAATGTCATCCATGTATACAACTACATTTCCTTGTTTTATTAATGGGCCGAATATATTGTTTACAAATCGCTGAAAGACAGCTGATGCGTTTCGCAAACCGAATGGCATGCTAAGATATTCGTATTGTCCGTTTGGTGTCACAAAAGATGTAAATTGAATTGAATTCTCTGCCACCTTCACCTGGTGGAAACTACTTTTCAGATCCAGAAGGGAGAAATACTTATTACCTTCCATTCTCTCTATGCAATCATTTATAAGTGGCAATGGGTACCCATCCCTTACTGTTATCTTATTTAATTGTCTATAATCAACGCACAGCCTTTTCTCACCTGATTTTTTTTTTGTCAGTACAATTGCAGATGTATAAGGGGAATCACTCGGTCTGATGTGGCCTTCAGCCAGCAATTCTTCAATAAGTTTGTCAACTACTCTTTTGTCATGATATGAAAGCTTTCTTGGTGTTGAATATATTGGGGCTTGTGACATAATTTTTATCTTCATTTCATACTTATGTTCAATGGCTGGTATGTTGGGCAGGTCTAAATAATTTAATTCAATTAATGTTCGGATTTCACTACGCGAGTTTTCACTAAGTTTGTAATCAATATTGTAATCCTCAATGTCAATTTTTTCTATATTGTAAATATTCTGAATATCGGAAGTTTGCTCAATTACATCTAGAAGCGCATTACTTATCGGAAGTTCACTGTTATTCGGGGGTTTTTTTTTAATGCTACCTGCTGTCTCATTCCCTAATTTGTCTAATTTATGGTCTAATGTTTCTGAATTATTAATTGGTGTTTTTGATTTTTGAAGGGGTTCATAACTATTAGCAGTGTCAACCGGATGCGTGGGAGTTAGTTGATCTAAGGCTATATCGTTGGAAACAATTATGCTAGGCGAAATGGTTTTTTTCTCACTTAATTTGAAACTTAAATTTTCAATTTTATTTGTCTCGGGCTTATGATGTTCATAAAATGATAATTTTAACTTATACTTCTTCAAAAAAGGTCTACCCAATAGCAAATCTTCTGACATGTATTCATCTGGCATAATGTAAAACAAAATTATATTTTCAATGTCATGATAGGTTATGTGTAAGTAAATTTTTCCGTAAGTGAAAAGATGTGAGCCGTTGACGCTACGTAGGTTCGATGGTAAAAGAGTGTATTTTTTGATGTTTTGGAATCGTAATGTTGAAGCTCTCACAATATTAACGGCGCTGCCCGTGTCGAACATAGCGGAAAGAATATTTTTATAAGTTTTGCGTTTTGGATCAGTGTAAAAATATACCCCTACCTGGTCAAATATCGGAACAAATGGGTATTCGTCGCTGTCTTCATCTCTGGGAGTTTTCGGTTCCATTGCTGATTTGGTGTACTTTTGCTCCGGACACGTCTTTATAGTGTGGCTGAGAGAGCCGCAACGGAAGCAGGACCCCTTCGCACGTTTGGGAGCCTTGCAATCTGAAGCGTAGTGTCCAAACAACGAACAATTGTAGCATCGCATCTCACCATTCGATGTTAATGAAGATTGTGCTGAAGCTGAAGTTGAAGCTGAAGTTAAAGCTGAAGTTAAAGCTGAAGTTGAAGCTGAAGAGATAGTCGATGAGTTCCACTTTGGTTTGTTTTTTGCTCTTAAGTCTGCATATCGATGAGATAATTCCTTAAGCTCATTGATGGTCTTCGCTCCATACAGCAAGGCAATGGCTGGCGACGTGTCACGGAAACCGTCGATGATAAAGTGGACTGCTTCAATCTCACATACACTTGCACGCAACGCCAACTCTTGCATCTGCAAAATGTACCCCATAACGGATGTTTTTGCCGGAATGTAGAAAGTTTTCTGAAGTTTCATTACTAATTCGGTTGTCGAACATGCCTTGTCAAATGTTTTCAGAAAGTTGGTTTTAAATTGATCATAATTTTCTGAAGTGTCAAGCCGCATAAATGTGTCTGCCTCTGAATTTGGTGCCATTAATAAGCGTGCGCATCGTAGCTTGTAGGCGTCACTTTCATCAACAGCAGAACAAGCTAACTCTAATTTCATAATCCACAATCCAGCGTCTTGGTCCCTCGGATTCGAGAATGGGACCATTGCACGGATCACTTCTTTGACGCTGCTGCTCTCCGCCATTAGTTTTGTGAGCAAAGCCCTTTTTTGTAATATTCTAATGGCGGCATCTAACTCTTCTTCTTCTGGTATGCGTGCCTTGCCGACCACCGGCGTCAGCGTGTCGGCGTCGTTTTCCAAATTAGGGTCGGCCGGAATGTCAGGGTCGTTGTCGGCTGAAGCATTAAATTTGGTCGGAACTACAGGGCTGGTTGGACGATCAGGGACATAACCAATCTCGTACGCGAGTTTCTGCAGCTGCCGCAAAGTTGCATTGCTCGAGTGCGCAATTCCTTGCCCGTCCATCCAGTCCAAAAGCTGCTGCTTCTCAATGGCAGCGGGGTTCATACTGACTTTGATTAAAATTTGAATAACTGTAGGCGTTTTTAAAGTAGCTTTGGATTGCGTATCCCACTTCTGAAGTTGTGGCGCGGTTCTTGTTTTACTTTTATTAACTTCTTTATTCTACGTCTCTTTCATCTTCTTGTCGATCGTCGAATTAATTGCCTCCGACTTATCGCAGTATAATATCGCATCAAAACTATCGCATAAAACCTATCGCATAAAACCTATCGGGATCGGGGTTAATATCGGTAAGGGCTAATATGGGGTTGGTTAGGGTTAATATGGGGTTGCCTTACAGCTCGGCCATCCTGACAAATGGATCGCCCTCGATCCTTACAATTGGTTACTTTTATTATCTACTAGGCTAAAATTATAAAATACAGATTAGTAAGAGATAGTTCTACACTGATCACGCCAATTTACATATTTCCGAAGTCGACAGGCTTCTATTACACCGTCGTACGGGATCTGAGATACTTGACAATTATCAATGTCAGTTATAACATATCGATCATTTGGTAAATTTTTTTTGATAATGTATGGTCCTTTAAATTTTGGTATAAATTTCTTATTTGTACCTATCGTAGTGTCAACGTTTCGTACGAGAACAAAGTCTCCTTCTTTAAATTCTATATGTTTTCTAATATTTTTATCATAATAGTGTTTTATCTTAGTTTGGTTTTCAGTTATTTTATCTAATACTCCTTTCCGAATTGCTATTAAGTCTCTATTTGGTTTTGGATTATTTTTGTCTTCTAGAAATTCCGTTAAAGCGTCAATATCACAGCCTCTTTGCTGAACACCGAATAGTATTTCCCCAGTAACCGAATGTTTTGAATTGTTTTTGCATATTCCGCTTTTGTGAGTAGTTTACACCAATCTGAATGTTGCAATGGTTCAGTTATCTTTGCTAACATACTTTTCATTGTTCTATTTACTCTCTCCACTTGCCCATTTGCCTGTGGTGAGGCAGTTGCTGCTCTAACATGTTCAATGTTGTTACTTAGCATGAACTCGCTGAATTCCAACGATGTGAAACATGAGCCCCTATCACTGACAATTCTCCTAGGTCTGCTGTAATTTTCAAAATATTTCGTTAAGCATGCGCAAACTTCCTTAGTACTAGTTGTGTTTGCAGAATACAATTTGACAAACTTTGTGAACCCATCAATGACTACCAATATGTGTTTCTTTTTATTAATGACTGAGGGGAGAGGTCCGAAATGGTCAATATGCAATGTGTCGAATGGAATTGGTCTTTTCGGTATACTATGTAATGAGCGATTGTTGGAATGGGACGGAAGGCTAAATGTAATACACTTACTGCAATTTTTTATAAAACTATCAACTTTTGCGGTCATATTCGGAAACCAATAATGTTTCTTAATTTCAGTTACACATTTTTCAACTCCCAAATGGCACAATTTTTCGTGAACAGTTCTTATTAAATTATTTTCCATTTCTGACGGGACATAAAGCAATTCGAAATCAGCATATTTTCTATAAACAATACCATCTTCCAATACGAAATTTTTTACTGGTTCTCTTTCTAACTTATCCTTTAACTGAATTATAGTGCTATCTCTATTTTGCGTGACCTGAAGCTGAAAATTGATGTCATCTATATCTATAACTGAAACTATTCGATCCTTATTATTGTTTTCCTGAACTGAAACTTTTGGTTCGTAACTGAATTCTGGACTTATTGTGGGGTATCTACTTAAGCCATCGACATGGGGCATGTTTTTACCACTTCGATGATTCACTGTGTAGTCATAATTTTCAAGTTCAAGGGCCCATCTAGCAATTTTTGAATTTACAGTTTTCTTACATAAGGTTAGAGTAAGGGCATTACAATCGGTTATTATTCGGAACGGTATTCCTTCAAGGTAAATCTTAAATTTATTCAATGAGTAGATTATGGCTAGAGTTTCTAATTCATAACTTTCTGCTGGCGTTGTTGCTTGAGAAAAATATGAGATTGGATGAAATTTGTTATCATCCTGTTTTTGTAATAAAATTCCTCCAAACCCTTCGGCACTAGCGTCACAATGCAGTTCTGTTTCCTTAGTCGGACTATACAGGGCTAGAACTGGTGCTGAGGCCAGTCTCTCACAGAGATAATTAAATATTGTTACACATTTGTCATCTAACTCAAATTTCCCTATAGTTTTTGTCAGAGCTTGCAATGGTTTGGCAACTTTCGAGTAACCCGGAATGAATCTCCTGAAGTAAGAGAAGAGTCCTAAACATTTTTGCATATCTGCGGAATTAGTAGGTTTCGGAAGGTGCTTAATTGTCGTGATGTGATCATTATTTGGCTTAATTCCATCCTTGCTTAATGTGAATCCCAGATTTTCTATACTAGTGTAACAAAACAGACACTTGCTTAACTTGATTTCTAATCTATATTCTGCTAGGAGGCGTAATACTTTACTTAAGACAACAAAGTGTTCTTCTATAGTTTTTGTTCCGATTGCAATGTCATCCATGTATACAACTACATTTCCTTGTTTTATTAATGGGCCGAATATATTGTTTACAAATCGCTGAAAGACAGCTGATGCGTTTCGCAAACCGAATGGCATGCTAAGATATTCGTATTGTCCGTTTGGTGTCACAAAAGATGTAAATTGAATTGAATTCTCTGCCACCTTCACCTGGTGGAAACTACTTTTCAGATCCAGAAGGGAGAAATACTTATTACCTTCCATTCTCTCTATGCAATCATTTATAAGTGGCAATGGGTACCCATCCCTTACTGTTATCTTATTTAATTGTCTATAATCAACGCACAGCCTTTTCTCACCTGATTTTTTTTTTGTCAGTACAATTGCAGATGTATAAGGGGAATCACTCGGTCTGATGTGGCCTTCAGCCAGCAATTCTTCAATAAGTTTGTCAACTACTCTTTTGTCATGATATGAAAGCTTTCTTGGTGTTGAATATATTGGGGCTTGTGACATAATTTTTATCTTCATTTCATACTTATGTTCAATGGCTGGTATGTTGGGCAGGTCTAAATAATTTAATTCAATTAATGTTCGGATTTCACTACGCGAGTTTTCACTAAGTTTGTAATCAATATTGTAATCCTCAATGTCAATTTTTTCTATATTGTAAATATTCTGAATATCGGAAGTTTGCTCAATTACATCTAGAAGCGCATTACTTATCGGAAGTTCACTGTTATTCGGGGGTTTTTTTTTAATGCTACCTGCTGTCTCATTCCCTAATTTGTCTAATTTATGGTCTAATGTTTCTGAATTATTAATTGGTGTTTTTGATTTTTGAAGGGGTTCATAACTATTAGCAGTGTCAACCGGATGCGTGGGAGTTAGTTGATCTAAGGCTATATCGTTGGAAACAATTATGCTAGGCGAAATGGTTTTTTTCTCACTTAATTTGAAACTTAAATTTTCAATTTTATTTGTCTCGGGCTTATGATGTTCATAAAATGATAATTTTAACTTATACTTCTTCAAAAAAGGTCTACCCAATAGCAAATCTTCTGACATGTATTCATCTGGCATAATGTAAAACAAAATTATATTTTCAATGTCATGATAGGTTATGTGTAAGTAAATTTTTCCGTAAGTGAAAAGATGTGAGCCGTTGACGCTACGTAGGTTCGATGGTAAAAGAGTGTATTTTTTGATGTTTTGGAATCGTAATGTTGAAGCTCTCACAATATTAACGGCGCTGCCCGTGTCGAACATAGCGGAAAGAATATTTTTATAAGTTTTGCGTTTTGGATCAGTGTAAAAATATACCCCTACCTGGTCAAATATCGGAACAAATGGGTATTCGTCGCTGTCTTCATCTCTGGGAGTTTTCGGTTCCATTGCTGATTTGGTGTACTTTTGCTCCGGACACGTCTTTATAGTGTGGCTGAGAGAGCCGCAACGGAAGCAGGACCCCTTCGCACGTTTGGGAGCCTTGCAATCTGAAGCGTAGTGTCCAAACAACGAACAATTGTAGCATCGCATCTCACCATTCGATGTTAATGAAGATTGTGCTGAAGCTGAAGTTGAAGCTGAAGTTAAAGCTGAAGTTAAAGCTGAAGTTGAAGCTGAAGAGATAGTCGATGAGTTCCACTTTGGTTTGTTTTTTGCTCTTAAGTCTGCATATCGATGAGATAATTCCTTAAGCTCATTGATGGTCTTCGCTCCATACAGCAAGGCAATGGCTGGCGACGTGTCACGGAAACCGTCGATGATAAAGTGGACTGCTTCAATCTCACATACACTTGCACGCAACGCCAACTCTTGCATCTGCAAAATGTACCCCATAACGGATGTTTTTGCCGGAATGTAGAAAGTTTTCTGAAGTTTCATTACTAATTCGGTTGTCGAACATGCCTTGTCAAATGTTTTCAGAAAGTTGGTTTTAAATTGATCATAATTTTCTGAAGTGTCAAGCCGCATAAATGTGTCTGCCTCTGAATTTGGTGCCATTAATAAGCGTGCGCATCGTAGCTTGTAGGCGTCACTTTCATCAACAGCAGAACAAGCTAACTCTAATTTCATAATCCACAATCCAGCGTCTTGGTCCCTCGGATTCGAGAATGGGACCATTGCACGGATCACTTCTTTGACGCTGCTGCTCTCCGCCATTAGTTTTGTGAGCAAAGCCCTTTTTTGTAATATTCTAATGGCGGCATCTAACTCTTCTTCTTCTGGTATGCGTGCCTTGCCGACCACCGGCGTCAGCGTGTCGGCGTCGTTTTCCAAATTAGGGTCGGCCGGAATGTCAGGGTCGTTGTCGGCTGAAGCATTAAATTTGGTCGGAACTACAGGGCTGGTTGGACGATCAGGGACATAACCAATCTCGTACGCGAGTTTCTGCAGCTGCCGCAAAGTTGCATTGCTCGAGTGCGCAATTCCTTGCCCGTCCATCCAGTCCAAAAGCTGCTGCTTCTCAATGGCAGCGGGGTTCATACTGACTTTGATTAAAATTTGAATAACTGTAGGCGTTTTTAAAGTAGCTTTGGATTGCGTATCCCACTTCTGAAGTTGTGGCGCGGTTCTTGTTTTACTTTTATTAACTTCTTTATTCTACGTCTCTTTCATCTTCTTGTCGATCGTCGAATTAATTGCCTCCGACTTATCGCAGTATTATATCGCATCAAAACTATCGCATAAAACCTATCGCATAAAACCTATCGGGATCGGGGTTAATATCGGTAAGGGCTAATATGGGGTTGGTTAGGGTTAATATGGGGTTTCCTTACACCTCCTTTGCGAAGCAAGGTCTGGGAAAAACGGGCTGGTTGTCGCACGAAATTGAAGTGGGCAACGCTAAGGTAATAAAACAACGACATTATGCCGTGTCTCCAGCCGTAGAAAGGCTGATGTACGTAGAGGTAGACCGAATGTTAGCTCTTGGAGTTATCGAAGAATCAGATAGCGCATGGTCGTCACCCGTGGTCCTCGTTTGTAAACCTGGAAAGGTGCGATTATGCATCGACAGTCGGAAACTTAACGAAGTCACTGTTAAGAACGCATATCCCATGCCATTGATCGATGGCATTCTCAGTCGGCTTCCTCGAGCTGAGTTCATCTCAAGCATCGATTTGAAGGATGCCTATTGGCAAATTCCGCTGGAAGTAAGCACTCGTGAAAAAACGGCGTTTACAATCCCAGGGCGCCCGTTGTATCAGTACACGGTCATGCCCTTTGGGTTGTGTAATGCACCCCAAACGATGTCCAAGTTGATGGATAAAGTGATACCGCCATCTCTACGAAATGAGATATTTATTTATCTAGACGACTTGTTGGTGATATCTGAATCATTTGAGCAGCATATTCAAGTTCTCACTGTCCTGTCTGCCCGATTACGCGAAGCCGGTCTGACCATTAACGTGGAGAAGTCCAAATTTTGCCTAAAGGAGGTCAAATACCTAGGCCATGTTATAGGCAACGGAAATATCCAGACAGATGTGGAGAAGGTCCAAGCGATTCAAGATTTTCCGGTCCCCCGATCCGTGAAACAAGTCCGCAGGTTCTTGGGTCTCACTGGTTGGTACCACAAATTCATATAAAATTATGCGGGTATCGCAGCGCCCATCTCAGATACACTTAAGAGCAAGCGAAAATTTGAATGGACCGATGAAGCACAGAGTCCTGTTTAGTAGTAAAAGCAGTAGACCTTCAATCTAAAGCGTTTAAATCAACCGATTATCAGCAACTCATTGCGAAAATTCAAGCTAATCCAGATCGTTTACCTGATGTAAAAGTAATGGATAACCGTCTTTATCGTCGAGCTGAACACTCCACTGGTGAACAAATTAGTGACGACATGTGCTGGAAACTGTGGGTTCCCAGAGATCTAGTGACAGAAGTGCTTAAACAAGGCCACGAACATCCCTTAGCTGCTCACAGTGGGATCAATAAGACGCTAGAACGAGTTCGACGCTTCTATTATTGGCCAAATTTAGTGGGCGATGTAAAAGCGTTTATAAACTGCGAAGTGCGCAAATGTTGTAAGCACCCCAATCATCCTCTACGTCCGCCAATGGGCAAAGCAGGGGAGACCTTTCGTCTATTTCAAAAACTTTACGTCGATTTTCTAGGTCCGTACCCCCGAAGTCGATCCGGGAATATAGCAATTTTTGTAGTACTCGATCATTTTTCTAAATTTCCTTTCCTAAAAGTGGTGAAGAAATTTACTGCGGATGCCGTAGCTCGGTTCATGGAGGAAGACCTGTTTCATTGCTTTGGAGTCCCGGAAGTGATAGTGTCAGATAACGGCGTTCAATTCAAGTCACACAAGTTCAATGATCTGTTAGCGAAATACCAAATTCGACATTCGTACACCGCCGCCTACGCTCCCCAAACCAATGCCTCAGAGCGGGTAAATCGCTCGAGTAAATCGCTGCTATCAAAGCGTACATTAAGACCGATAAATCCAATTGCGATGAGCAGATTAGCTTCATTACGTGTGCGTTACGGTCCAGTGTGCATGCAGCCGTCAAAAGTAGCCCATATCGTGTTGCTTTTGGCCAAAACATGACTACTGGCGGATCCACTTATCAAGTCCTACGAAACCTCAGTATGTTGGAGGACCGAACTGTAGTCTTCGATCGCGACGATTCCTTCGAGCTAATTCGCAAGACAGCTACAGAAGCAATGAAACAGCAGCATGTTCGCAACGAAAATATCTATAATCTTCGAAGCCGAGAAGTAAACTTTCAAGTGGGTCAAGAAGTTTATAGACGAAATTTTGACCAGAGTATTTTTGTGAAAGGCTTTAATGCGAAACTGGCACCTACGTTTCGGAAAGCCCGCATTAAGAAAAGAGTCGGGAACAGCTACTACGAGCTGGAAGATTTCCAGGGTAGCTTTATTGGTAAATATCACACAAAAGATATTAAACAATAAATCGTATCCAGCACTCCAAGTGTGGATCACGCTTTGGTTAGCAAGACCCCAAAGTGTGCTTTCAGCGGGGGGTGTAATATTCGACGCTTGTCGTGCCTTCTTGTATTTTAATTATCCACGGCTAACTCCCAAAATTACAGCCTAAAACTAGGCCGTAAAAAAATTCGAGTTGAAGATCTTTTGAGCTTTGATAAAGCTTATCAACAGCTGTTTTGCGACCAAGCGGCAACGCTTTGATATGCAATTTTTCTGCCGTGCACTATATTTTATTAAATATTGCTGTGGCTGGATTCTGTATAACAGAAGAAGACCATAGAAAGTGTGGAAAAAAAAACGTGGGTTGCTGTACTTAGTCGTCCCAGCCTCTTTCTTTTGACGTGACGTGACCGTCAGAGGGACCGGCAGTGGAAAAGAAGTATTGTAGAGCTGAGCCAGTTCGGTAAACCAAGGTCAAGCCAAAGTCAAAGCCTAGTGCAAGTGCCAAATGAGGCTCAAAGTGATCATTTAATTTGAGTGGACGCGCCAGTTATATATTGCCGTTCGAACATTTGGAAAACAAGCGCCCACAGTTTACTAAAATTTTTCGAAACAGTGGTGCAATTCTGTTGAGGTAATTATCCACCCAGCTACAGCGACCCGTTGAAAAATGTTCTGTTCTTTCCGCGTAGGATTAGCACCACTAGTATCTACGTATTGAAACGCTGGTCTAGAAGTTACGGATTGGTTATTCCCGGAGACCTCTATTGGCCACGTGCCCGTACCACCGGTTAAACCCCCACCGTTTGACATTCGGATGAGGCGGTAGCCGAGGGCATGGACTTGCTCCTCCAGTAAACCCCATCGGTGGGCTCTGCAAGCGTCGTCTGGACCCGTTCGACCCATGGGGATGATCTGACTGACTCTTCAAATACACCAGTCACCCCACGAGCCATCAAGTGTGCGGGTGTACCTAACCTCACGCCGCAGATGGACCGCGCTCATTGACCCTTGGCATCGGAAGCAGCTGAAGTTACCTGCGCCCGGTACAATCGTGTGCAACCTTCAGACCTCGAGTAGGAACTCGGTCTCCAGCCGGGAAGCATCGACCCCGTTCGGATTTAGTTATATTTTCTATCTTTCTTTTGAAATTAGACCCGATATGCGAAATATATAGATATGCGATATGTCTTTTTATCCGCTTTCTGTTTAACTACGTTCTTTTGATACGCCAAAAATTTGCAACAATCCAATTAAATCCGGTATAAACAAAAAGGGAATTCCTGTCCATGGGCTAAGTCGAACTTGAACAAATGAGTAGAGTATTAATACCGATTATTTTTACAGTTTTTGATTTTGGTTGCCACGCATTCATATCATCATCTATGCAGATAATCATCACAATCACACACATCATCATACTCCTCCACCCATCAAATCATCTCATCCAACACACAACGAAAGATCTTTCTGCGTGGGAGTCAAAGCTATTAATCGCATCGTAAGTGATTCTCCTGAACCAAGTAAGCCATCTGAAAAGAATGAATGTGCGGTAACTATTTGCTTGTCTTCAACCATGATCACGGTTTTATACACATATTACTCATGCTATTAAGCGATTTTCCATATACCCGATTTTTGTCTGGTTTTGGGCACTGACCAAGTTAACGTAATGA
Organism: Drosophila persimilis; assembly: GCF_003286085.1. NCBI lineage: Eukaryota > Metazoa > Arthropoda > Insecta > Diptera > Drosophilidae > Drosophila > Drosophila persimilis. The sequence goes on from NW_020825617.1 coordinate 57,551, forward strand.
AGTTTGAAGTTTTCTTGTTCCTATGATGAACACATAACCTAGCTCGTGCATTTATATATACCTACTACTAATCATTTTTATAGATTTAAGATCATTATACCCTACCTCGCCCCTTTGATATTCTTTCCCCAGTAGCAGCAATAGCAGGCTTATATTAGGGACTAAATTCTACTAGCGTTAGGTTTTATAGGAATTTAAATGAAGAACTATGGATTGCTTAAATAAAGTTAGTTTGGAAATGAACCAAGGCTAAATATCTTATATCGGAACCATGCAACCTCGTCTGACGGAGATGTGACCCACCGCAGTCTTTGTTGGAGGGATCCTGTCTGTTAATAGGTGGCCCTGAAGGATCATGGTAGGGTAGAATAGGGTAGGTAGGGCGTTCTCGCCAATGGGCGATACCGCAGCCGACAAAGATCTGACCGGTGATCTTCTTCGTTTACCTATCCATGCTGATCTGTCCCTTTGACCCCCTGTATCCCGTTTCCTAGTATCCTTTCCCTACTCGTACGCGATTTATTTTTTTTATATAAATTCTTATCTCGACCATTTGCTAGAGCTCTAAATGGGTAGTAAAATATCCTCCATGCCCACACCCAGCCGACAAAAAAGAGACAAAAGCCGAAGCCAGCGCGTACTTCCTAATCCCGTTTATATCATCAGCTCCTATAACCTGTACGTTGTATGCTACAAGTGTTTCTGAATACTCGTCCCCTGTAGTGCTTGTCGCCAAGAAGGATGGCTCAAAACGACTTTGTTGTGATTATAAAAAACTTATTGAAAAGATAATTCGTGACAATTTTAAAATGGCGTTAATCGACGATGTTTTACTCAAGCATCAGGAATTACGTGTTTTCACTACGTTGGATTTGTCTAATGGGGTTTTTCACGTGCCAGTACATGAGGATTCTCGTAAATATACCTCTTTTGTCACACAGAGTGGACAGTATGAATTTAATTATGTACGATTTGGGATGACTAACTCCCCTCCAGTATTTATGAGGTACATATATGCGGTTTTCAGACCATTGATAGATGACGGTATTTTGATTTTGTATATGGACGATATTATTATTCCATCAAAGGATGTGCAAGAAGGACTTGAAAAATTACAGAAGGTGTTGAGTATCGCAGAGATTTCAGGATTATGCAATTATTATTATTATTATTATACAGCGCAAGGTTAATTTTTTGGGTTACATAATAGAGAATTCAACGATACGACCATCTCAAGATAAAACTTCGGCAGTTGAGAATTTTCCAATTCCGAGAGACAGGAAACAAGTTCAACGCTATTTGGGCCTAACTTCCTATTTCCGTAGATTTGTTAAGGATTTTGCTGTAGTGGACCAGACCACTGACAAACTTGATGAAAAAGGATGTTTCTTTCAAAATGGGTGAAGAAGAGTTGGCATCATTCAATCAGTTGAAAGTTTATTTATTTTGTTCTCCTGTTTTAAAGTTGTTTAATCATAAGGGCAAAACTGAAGTTCACTGCGATGCAAGTATGTATGTGTATGGAGCCATACTTTTGCAAATGGACTCAGAGGATCAATGTTTCCACCCGGTAGAATATATGAGTCGTAAGACTGGGGTAAGAAACCCCAGCTGAAGAAAGGTATCCTTCATACGAGCTTGAAGTACTCGCTATAGTGCAGCCTCTAAAGAAGTGGAGAGTGTATTTGCTTGGGAGAAAGATAAAAATTATTACTGACTGTAATGCTTTTGCGTTAACGATGAGGAAACAAGATGTTAAGGTATCTCGTTGGGCCATATTTCTTCAGGACTTCGATTATGAAATTGAGCATCGTTCAGGGACCAAGATGAAACACGTCGATGCATTGAGTAGAATGCATTGTTTGTTGTTGGAAGATTCACTGAGACATCGAATAAAGCAGGCTCAACGTCAGGATATTTGGATATCAGCAATTTGTAAGGTGCTAGAGTCGGGTTCTTATGACGACATTTATTTGAAGTTGTGATGGACCTATTTCAGGCTGAGGTAAGCTCAGTCACGTCCAGGGGTCAATCCACAAGAAATTTGTAGAAATGGATGGAACTTCAAGGCAGACGTCGGGGGTGGCCTATCGTAGAGTAGATGGATCGGGGCTTGGGCGGGCGTTGCTAGCGTTGCGTATATGAAACGACCGTGTGGGCTCGGGGCGGGGCGACGTCGGTGCCTCGGCTGATTGGGGTGAACTAACGCAATCGGGTGTTTTTACTTTGCAAATTTGACACTTTATTGTATTTCTTAGAGGTTTAAATGACTTTTTTTTAATTGGGCGCCGATGTCTTCTGGTGAGTTCCGGGTACCGCGTCTGTACTCCGGGCCGGGTCTCTGCGTAAGTTGCTTTCTGGTTTTAGTCGGCGTCTATTTATACGCCAATGGGCGCTGTGTCAGCGGGTTCAAAAGTGCACTTCCGCGTCGGGGTGCACTTCGCCGTTCTGGCGATCGTGGGTTGACCTGGTTCTGTCTCTTCGTGTTTTTGGCGCGCTGGCGGGTTTGCCGTTGGGTGCTTGTCGTGGGCTTCCGCGGTGTCATCGTTTTGTAGTCGATGAACCCGGAAGACTGCTCCTGGCCGGTTGCTTGGTCTGGAGTGGGGGAAGTCCGCGTGAGCTGGTGTGTTTGGTCAGCGTTATGAAGGCGACGCGTGTCAATCGGTGGCTATGTGTGGAGGGGGGTGTTCGTGTAGTAAATAATGCATGCGTACAATTTACGTTGGGCGAGGTGCTGCAATTTAGTAGCAGGTTTTATGTTTTATTGGGCGTTGGGAGAGGCGTTGTAGCGAACCCTTTTGGGTTCGTTACACCCTCCCCTTTCTTCCCCGACGAGAGTCACGAAGACCCGTGCGTGGGGCGTGCGGCGGTGGATTGTTGGCTCGGATGGCTTCGCCTTCTTCTGGTGAGAGTGCACTGATTGATGGGAGCCAGAGTTGCGGCTATTTAAGCCGTTCTGCAGGGTCCGTATTTGCGGAGCAAGCTTTTCTTGTCTCTTCCGTGTTGCACCGGGGTGCGTTTTGGGGTCGCCGCCGACTTGTGATCATCTCGTCCCTTGCCTCGTTAGCGGGTCTGTTTACTTCGTGGTCGAGGGGTTTGTTGTGCTCGCGTTGTTGTTGGCGTTGCGCCGCCGGTCGGTGTTTCGCTGACGTTGTCTCTCTTGGCCGGGTGCTCCGGGTTCTGCCGACTCTGCGGTGCCGCGGTCGGGGCGTCGGGTTGCTGTTTCATTGGTTTCTTCCGCGATGTCAGCATTCCTGTGTAGGCCCGTGGGCATGTTGGGCTCTCTCAGGTCGTTGATATTCGCGGTCTTCTGTTTCCGGCTTTCGCAATGTTGTAATTTGGCGATGTTTGGCGATGGAAAACTGTTGACTCGGTAGGGGCCGTCGAACTTCGGAGCTAACTTTGCCGCGAAGCCCTCGGCGGCGTTGGAGTGGTGGTGTTGGCGTAGTAGTACCAATGATCCGATGGCGGGGCGCCATAGTCGCCGGCGGAGGTTGTAATGTCTCCCTTGCTCTTGGCTGGCTCTCTGGATGTTGTTTCGGACGATGGCGAATACTTCTTTTAGTCTCGTCGCTTTGCTGCTGGCTGTCTCTTGTGTACTCCCTGTCCCGGGCGTGACTTCGTCGTAAAGGGTGACGGGGAGTCGGGGTTCTCTTCCTCGCAGGAGGAAAGCGGGGCTGAATCCGGCTGTCATCCCGGGTAGGAGTTCGTCCCACGTGTTCTGGTGGTCGTCGACGAACTGTGCGATCATCGTTTTCACAGTCCGATTGGCTCTCTCCGTCGGGGCAATACGGGGCTGTGTGTTGTAGGTCCACGCCTGCGGTTCGCAGCAATGTTTGAAACGATCGGCTGGTGAACTGGGTTCCGTTGTCGCACACGAATAGTTTCGGCACGCCGAAGCTGCTCAGTATTCGTTCTCTGAAGGCTCGTTCGAGGTTCGCTGTTGTCGCTTTCTTGAGGGGTACCAGTTCGACCCACTTGGAGAAAGTGTCGAAGAAGACCAGTAAGATGGTTTTCCCGTGCTTGGACCGTGGTAATGGTCCGACGAAATCGGCACACAGGGTGGCGAAGGGTTCTTCGGCTTTGCGTGTGAGCATCCTGCCCACGGCCTGTGTGCCCTTGAACTTCTGGCAGCTTACGCAGCCCTGCACGTACCGTCGTACGTCTCGGTGTAGTCCTGGCCAGTAATATCGTTGCGTTGTCCTCAGGATGGTTTTCCGGACGCCGAGGTGTCCTGCTGTTGGTTCGTCATGGCATTCGCGGAGTACTCTCGTTCGGCCGTTTTTAGGCACGCATAGTTTCCACGGTATGTGGTCGTCGTCGTCGGCTCCGTGTCCTAGATAGCGGTATAGCTGCCCGTTTTCGCGCGTGTAGTCCGGGTATTTCTGGGGTTCGTCTTGGACTTGCTGGATCCTTTGTTTAAGCCAGGTGCATGCTGCGTTGTCTTTCTCTTCGATGCGGGAGAGGGTCTCCAATGGTTGTCTTGACAGTGCGTCTGCGACTACGTTCTGGTTGCCGGCCCGATAGTGCACTTCGTATTGGTATTGCTGTATTTCGAGCGCCCATCTTGCTACTCTACCGTAAGGGCTCTCGAGGGTATTCAGCCACTTTAGTGCGAGATGATCGGTTATGACGTCGAATCGGTAGCCTTCGATAGATCGCAGTTTTCGGATCGCCCAGATGACGGCGAGGCATTCCTTGTCGGTGGCCGAGTAGTTTTCTTCTGCCTTGTTGAGGCGTCGACTGACGTATGCGATGACCCTTCGATCTCTTGGGTGAGGACCGCGCCTACTCCAAGGTTGCTTGGCCCAGGTATTTTAGCCGCTGGAAGAAGGCACACTTGTCCGTGTGGACCCGTAGGTTTGCCTTTCGCAGTCGTGCGAAAACTTCTTTTACGTTGTTCAGGTGTTCCTGGAAGCTTTTCCCGACGATGACGATGTCGTCGAGATATGCGAACGCGAATGGTTCCATGTCTGCGCCGATAACGGCGTCGAGGGCCCGTTGAAACGTGGCTCCCGCGGAGTGTAAACCGAAAGGCATTACTTTCCATTGGTATAATCCTCGGCCGGGTATCGTGAATGCCGTGGCTTCCCGGCTGTCGCGGGCCATTTGTATCTACCAATACCCGTTTTTCAGGTCTAGGGTCGTGATGAAGTGGGCATTTCGGAGTCGCTCTAGTATGTAGTTGATCCTGGGTAGCGGGTACGCGTCCGGGATAGAACGTTCGTTTAGCTGCCGATAATCTACACACATGCGCCATCTCCCGTCCTTTTTGCGGACCAGGACGATTGGCGCGCTGTGGGGGCTCCGGGATGGTTCGATTAGGTCCTCGGCTATCAGTTGGTCGACCTGTTCATCGATGATCCGCCGCATGGCTGGATTTTTCGGGTAGTACCGTTGTTTTATGGGTCGGTTGTCCCTCATGACGGTGGTGTGTTCTGTTAGATCCGTCGTCCCTCAGAGGCCTCCAAGTGTCGGCAGTTCTTCGCCTAGAAATTCCTGTATTCTCGGCGCGATGTCGGGAGACCATGGGTCGGAGATTCCATGGATGTGGGGTGCTCGTGTGTGTCCTGGGGGGTGCTTGCGCGACGTTGTACTCAGCGTGATGTACGAACGTGCGGGTCTCGATGCTAGCGTTTGACCAACGGCTAGTTTAGGCTATGAAGGTTACCGACATGGCTCCAGGCGTGGTGCTGGGCCGCATGCCGGCGCCGTACGAGGTGTTGCCCGGGAGGCGTTCCATGATGTCGGTGACGATCGATGGTGTGTCGGCTGCAGGTGCGGCGGGGTTCCGATTGATGCCTCGTGCGGCGGTGATCGCCCCTCCCGGTTCCTGCCTGAGAGGACGCGGGAGTAGCGGGTCGGTCGGTGTCGTGGGGGTAGTTTTCGCGTCGAGGGCGGTGTCGACGCGTTCGTGGGCCAGGGTGGCGGTCGGAGGTGGTACCTCGAGCGCCTGGCTGCTGCCGTTGCGGCTGTCGTTGCTGGGGCCGGGTTGTCTTCTGGAGGGGCGTCCTGGGTTCCTTTCCCATTGTTGGTGGAACCGTGTCGGTGCCCTCGGGAGACCGGCTCGCTTTCTTCGTTGCTTTGCTTGGTTTTGGGTTTCTCGGAGTGGGCCTGGGGCTGGTGTGCCTCGTTGTGGCCATGGGTTCTGTGTTCCTCTTTCCTTGTGCTCGTGTCTCGTGTCGTGGCGGAGGGTTCGTTGGCGGCTGGGGTCTCAAGTTCTGGGGTCCGTGGGCGTGTACTTGGCTGGCGGTGATCATCGGCGTGTTTGGGAGGGGGCGTTGGGAGACTTGAAGATGGAGGCGTGTGGTGCCACATTATATTGTGGTTTCGATACAGGAAGTCCTGCGCACAGGAAGTCCATCCCTATGATGGCTTGCTCTAGCATGTTGGGCAGCACCAAGAGCGGCACCTGTACATCTTGCTCGTCTAGTTCGACGCGCGCTAGCAAGATCTGAGTTATCTCGCGTGCCGAGCCGTATCGGGATGCAAGCGTCGCGCAGGTCGTTGTCGTGGCCGAGTTGGCGGGCGAGGTCGGCGTTGATGAAACTTCGGGACGCGATGGTCACTCTCGCCACTATCCGGCCGTCGTGTACTTGTAGCGGGTTTCTTAGTTGGTTTTCTGAGGAAGCGTCGTGCCCGGCTGTTCCCGTGTCAGCTGGGGACGCGAGTCGTTTCCCGACGGGTTCTGGCGGCAACAGCCCACGGTGCGTGTTCCGCGCTTGCCGCATTCCCAACAGAAGAGGATCGATGGGTTGGTGCAGTCGCGAGATACATGTCCCGCTTCTCCGCAGCGTCGACAGGCTGCGTGCGGGTTGGCGATGGCGGTGGTGATCATTCGATGTGTCGCTTCCTGTGCTGAAGCGCCGGCTTGGTGCGGCTTCCTTGCGGGTTCCGAGGTGTTCCAGTGGGGCTTTCGGAATTGGGCCCGATTCGTCCCGCTTTCGTTTTGTTGTGCCGTTGGCCGCGTGTACCTGGGTGGTTGTCGAGGGGGGATGAGGATCGCTGGTACGTTTCGTTCCTGGATGCTCTCGAACTCTGTGGCCAACATCGTTAATTGCGTCAGACTTCTCAGTTCGTGTCTTCACACGTACAGCTGGTACGCCGGGAGGGTGTTGTCATAGATCCGGCTAAGAGCAACCTGAGCTCGATGACGAAGTCCTTGAACGGTTCGCCCACCGCTTGTTTGCGGTCCCTGATCTGGTCTTCCAATTGCTCGAAGTACCGGGGAGGCAGGGAAAAGGCTAGGAATTCCTGGCGGAAATCGGCCCATGAGGCGCTCTGGAGTCGGCTGGTGGTTGGCTCGGTCGGTGAGGAGCTCTGCCATGGCTCGCGGCACGTAGTTCATGTCTACCCCGTACGAGAGGGCACGCTCTTCCAGTAGTTCGACGAACGACAGTGGGTCGTCCTGCTCGTCGAACTGGATTCCCCACTTTCGGATCCGTTCCGCCATCTGCGCGGCGTGACTGTAGTAATGGCCGTCTGTGGGGCCATTTCCTCCTGCTGTCGGCAAGATCCTTCTCATGGACGAAGGCCTTGGCTCCGGGGGCGAGGGCTTCGGTAGATCTTCGGCGGTTATCGATGTCGGTGAGGTGCTGGCTTTGCCTTCCATGATTCCTGGAACTTGTAGGCTGAGTTTGGGGTCCGTCTTCCGCTTCTCTGTTGGTGCTGAGGGGTCGGGCTGGGGCGATCTGGCTCGTCCTGGCGATCTGGCGTACTGCCGTTCGAGCTCCGCCATCCTGACCCAGGCATCGTGTTCGAGGGGCCCGGCGACTAGTTCGGCGAAACTCCTCCGCAAATCTTCCACGTTCCCCTCGCGGCTGAATCCGAATTCCTCCGCGAAGGACTCCAGCTCCTCTCGGCGACGTTTGTGTATCCAGCCGGTACTCACCCCTGGGTTGGCGACGAATTCTCCAGGGTAATACCCGCTGGCCTGTTCCTCTGTGTGGGATTCCATCGCTCCGATCGTTACTTGAGTTGGCTGTTTCGCTGGGCTTGCGATTTTCCTTCACTAGGGCACTGTGTCGAGCTTCGCGGCTAACGCTTCGAATTTCTTCTCGGAGTGACGGCACTGTTCGCGTTTCTCTGTCGCTGTGTCGCGCTTTCGTCTGCTCGTTGCGCAACTCCCGCCTTTGATATTGCGCGAGGTCGGGGTTTTCTTTGGGTTGTTCTCTTGTGTTCTTGCTCTGGTGGCCGTGGGGTTTTATTCCACAAACCCTCGCTGACGTTCCCTTAGGTCCCTGCTCGGGCGCCACTTGTGATGGACCTATTTCAGGCTGAGGTAAGCTCAGTCACGTCCAGGGGGCAATCCACAAGAAATTTGTAGAAATGAATGGAACTTCAAGGGCGACGTCGGGGGTGGCCTATCGTAGAGTAGATGGATCGGGGCTTGGGCGGGCGTTGCCAGCGTTGTGTATTTGAAACGACCGTGTGGGCTCGGGGCGGGGCGACGTCGGTGCCTCGGCTGATTGGGGTGAACTTACGCAATCGGGTGTTTTACTTTGCAAATTTGACACTTTATTGTATTTCTTAGCGGTTTAAATGACTTTTTTTTAATTGGGCGCCGATGTCTTCTGGTGAGTTCCGGGTACCGCGTCTGTACTCCGGGCCGTGTAAGTTGCGTAAGTTGCTTTCTGGTTTTAGTCGGCGTCTATTTATACGCCAATGGGCGCTGTGTCAGCGGGTTCAAAAGTGCACTTCCGCGTCGGGGTGCAGTTCGCCGTTCTGGCGATCGTGGGTTGACCTGGTTCTGTCTCTTCGTGTTTTTGGCGCGCTGGCGGGTTTGCCGTTGGGTGCTTGTCGTGGGCTTCCGCGGTGTCATCGTTTTGTAGTCGATGAACCCGGAAGACTGCTCCTGGCCGGTTGCTTGGTCTGGAGTGGGGGAAGTCCGCGTGAGCTGGTGTGTTTGGTCAGCGATATGAAGGCGACGCGTGTCAATCGGTGGCTATGTGTGGAGGGGGGTCTTTTCTTGTCTCTTCCGTGTTGCACCGGGGTGCGTTTTGGGGTCGCCGCCGACTTGTGATCATCTCGTCCCTTGCCTCGTTAGCGGGTCTGTTTACTTCGTGGTCGAGGGGTTTGTTGTGCTCGCGTTGTTGTTGGCGTTGCGCCGCCGGTCGGTGTTTCGCTGACGTTGTCTCTCTTGGCCGGGTGCTCCGGGTTCTGCCGACTCTGCGGTGCCGCGGTCGGGGCGTCGGGTTGCTGTTTCATTGTTTTCTTCCGCGATGTCAGCATTCCTGTGTAGGCCCGTGGGCTCGTTGGGCTCTCTCAGGTCGTTGATATTCGCGGTCTTCTGTTTCCGGCTTTCGCAATGTTGTAATTTGGCGATGTTTGGCGATGGAAAACTGTTGACTCGGTAGGGGCCGTCGAACTTCGGAGCTAACTTTGCCGCGAAGCCCTCGGCGGCGTTGGAGTGGTGGTGTTGGCGTAGTAGTACCAATGATCCGATGGCGGGGCGCCATAGTCGCCGGCGGAGGTTGTAATGTCTCCCTTGCTCTTGGCTGGCTCTCTGGATGTTGTTTCGGACGATGGCGAATACTTCTTTTAGTCTCGTCGCTTTGCTGCTGGCCGTCTCTTGTGTACTCCCTGTCCCGGGCGTGACTTCGTCGTAAAGGGTGACGGGGAGTCGGGGTTCTCTTCCTCGCAGGAGGAAAGCGGGGCTGAATCCGGTCGTCTCGGAGACGCTGGAGTTGATCGCCAATGTCATCCCGGGTAGGAGTTCGTCCCACGTGTTCTGGTGGTCGTCGACGAACTGTGCGATCATCGTTTTCACAGTCCGATTGGCTCTCTCCGTCGGGGCAATACGGGGCTGTGTGTTGTAGGTCCACGCCTGCGGTTCGCAGCAATGTTTGAAACGATCGGCTGGTGAACTGGGTTCCGTTGTCGCACACGAATAGTTTCGGCACGCCGAAGCTGCTCAGTATTCGTTCTCTGAAGGCTCGTTCGAGGTTCGCTGTTGTCGCTTTCTTGAGGGGTACCAGTTCGACCCACTTGGAGAAAGTGTCGAAGAAGACCAGTAAGATGGTTTTCCCGTGCTTGGACCGTGGTAATGGTCCGACGAAATCGGCACACAGGGTGGCGAAGGGTTCTTCGGCTTTGCGTGTGAGCATCCTGCCCACGGCCTGTGTGCCCTTGAACTTCTGGCAGCTTACGCAGCCCTGCACGTACCGTCGTACGTCTCGGTGTAGTCCTGGCCAGTAATATCGTTGCGTTGTCCTCAGGATGGTTTTCCGGACGCCGAGGTGTCCTGCTGTTGGTTCGTCATGGCATTCGCGGAGTACTCTCGTTCGGCCGTTTTTAGGCACGCATAGTTTCCACGGTATGTGGTCGTCGTCGTCGGCTCCGTGTCCTAGATAGCGGTATAGCTGCCCGTTTTCGCGCGTGTAGTCCGGGTATTTCTGGGGTTCGTCTTGGACTTGCTGGATCCTTTGTTTAAGCCAGGTGCATGCTGCGTTGTCTTTCTCCTCGATGCGGGAGAGGGTCTCCAATGGTTGTCTTGACAGTGCGTCTGCGACTACGTTCTGGTTGCCGGCCCGATAGTGCACTTCGTATTGGTATTGCTGTATTTCGAGCGCCCATCTTGCTACTCTACCGTAAGGGCTCTCGAGGGTATTCAGCCACTTTAGTGCGAGATGATCGGTTATGACGTCGAATCGGTAGCCTTCGAGATAGCATCGCAGTTTTCGGATCGCCCAGATGACGGCGAGGCATTCCTTGTCGGTGGCCGAGTAGTTTTCTTCTGCCTTGTTGAGGCGTCGACTGACGTATGCGATGACCCTTCGATCTCTTGGGTGAGGACCGCGCCTACTCCAAGGTTGCTTGGCCCAGGTATTTTAGCCGCTGGAAGAAGGCACACTTGTCCGTGTGGACCCGTAGGTTTGCCTTTCGCAGTCGTGCGAAAACTTCTTTTACGTTGTTCAGGTGTTCCTGGAAGCTTTTCCCGACGATGACGATGTCGTCGAGATATGCGAACGCGAATGGTTCCATGTCTGCGCCGATAACGGCGTCGAGGGCCCGTTGAAACGTGGCTCCCGCGGAGTGTAAACCGAAAGGCATTACTTTCCATTGGTATAATCCTCGGCCGGGTATCGTGAATGCCGTGGCTTCCCGGCTGTCGCGGGCCATTTGTATCTACCAATACCCGTTTTTCAGGTCTAGGGTCGTGATGAAGTGGGCATTTCGGAGTCGCTCTAGTATGTAGTTGATCCTGGGTAGCGGGTACGCGTCCGGGATAGAACGCTCGTTTAGCTGCCGATAATCTACACACATGCGCCATCTCCCGTCCTTTTTGCGGACCAGGACGATTGGCGCGCTGTGGGGGCTCCGGGATGGTTCGATTAGGTCCTCGGCTATCAGTTGGTCGACCTGTTCATCGATGATCCGCCGCATGACTGGATTTTTCGGGTAGTACCGTTGTTTTATGGGTCGGTTGTCCCTCATGACGGTGGTGTGTTCTGTTAGATCCGTCGTCCCTCAGAGGCCTGCAAGTGTCGGCAGTTCTTCGCCTAGAAATTCCTGTATTCTCGGCGCGATGTCGGGAGGCCATGGGTCGGAGATTCGTTCCGAATCGTCCTCCGGTGGTTCGTCGATTCCTGGGTCGCAAGTGTAGTCGGGGTTCTCGGGGAGGATCGTTGTGTCGAATGCGCTTGGTGGTTCGACTTCGCGAGTGTATTCGCTTATGCTGGCGACGACGGCGGGTGCGTCGCTCTGGTGTGGGGTGCTCGTGTGTGTCCTGGGGGGTGCTTGCGCGACGTTGTACTCAGCGTGATGTACGAACGTGCGGGTCTCGATGCTAGCGTTTGACCAACGGCTAGTTTAGGCGATGAAGGTGTAAAACGATGTTCAATCCGTTTTTCTGGATCGTTGGGGCTCAACCCTCCGCTCTCTTTTATTGTCGTTTATGTTCTCAATTTTACAATTGTGTTTTGGGCTTTTGTAAGTCAAAAGCCGCGGAGCTGCGCTGCCAGTGACGCCGGCAGCGGAGCGGCAGAACTATGTTAGTTCTGTTAGTATGTATATGTGTGAATATGCTCAGCGCTGTTGGCAGCGAGAGCGCGAGGGAAGATATATGTGTGTATGCATGTATATTAGTGCCGTCAAGTCATGGGAACATGCTGACGCTGCACTTGGGTCGCTCGAGGCATTCTTGAGTGAATCGTAATACGATCACCCAGAATGTCTGGGACTTTATTGTTACGTAAACACTGAAACAAAGTGTTACAGTGTGTATTCTTTAAGTACCGTCGGTACAGTGGGTATTCGAAATAATGAATACTTTACTTTACTTTAATATGAGCATACTACATCTCCCTCCTTTTGAAAAATAACATAATATAATGAAGTTATTTTATTTTTAGCTTTTACTATATATGTATACGAGTTATGTATTCTTAAAAAGACAATTTATATATATATATATTTTTTTTTCTTTTTAGTCAATTATTAGAATATTGAACTTTAATTAATATTGATAAATTTTAAAAGTTATTTGAATATAAATGCAGAGTAGTATATTTTTATGGTTTATATTTATGTATGGCCATACTAAAAATGATTAATAATTGCAAATCTTTAACCTATCCTTATCTACTTTCTGAGTTTTGTTTTTATTATCGGAGATTATGACGTTATCTCTTTCTCCGATACTTTCTACTCTATATGGTCCTATATATTTAAAATCTAGCTTATGTCCTGTTTCATTTTTCAATAAAACTTTATCTCCTACAGCTAAATTTAAATCTTTTAACTTTAAGTCATATAGCTGTTTATTTTTAATTTTATGCTCCTCGAGCATAATCCTTGCTCGTTTATATGCTATTTCTAATCTATATTTACTCTCTTTAGAGTAATCATCTATGTTATATAGAGGTGCTATTCTATCTATAGTATTAAATTGAACTGGTAAGTTTGAAGTCTTACCGAAAACTAGCTCATATGGACAATAATCATGTGCCATAGAGGGGGTTGTATTAAAACAATATACGAAGTATTGCAGCCATACATCCCAATCTGATTTGTCAGCTGAGATGTATGAGCGTATGAACTCGTTAAATGTTCTGTGGCTTCGCTCCACGGTTCCTACAGTCTGGTGATGATGTGCAGTAGAAGTTATGTTTTTGATGTTTAGATTTTTACATAAGTCTTCAATTATTGAATTTTTATATTCTGTTCCCATGTCCGTAATGAACGTCTTCATTGGACCGTACTTTAGAATAAAATTTTCAAAAATAGCTTTAGCTACGGTATTTGCACTTTTGTTTCTAATGGGTATGGCGACAAGGTATTTTGTCAGGTCACATATTAAGGTGACTGCATATTCATTTCCTTGTTCTGATTTAGGAAGTGGACCGATCGTATCCACTATTACCCTATCAAAAGCCATGTATGGTGTTTCTGTAATAGTCAATGGAGTTATTGTGTGCTTGGTTACTTTAGCTTTTTGGCATTTTGGACATTTTCGTATGTAATTGGTTATTTCTTTAGTCATACCTTTCCAAAAATAATGTCTTTTGACCTTGGCCAAGGTTTTTGTTATGCCTGTATGTCCTCCTTGTATGGGATCATCATGTAATGTAGACAGTATTGCTTCTTTTTCTTTTTCATTTTTAATTAGGGTCACCGGGTTGAGTAGCGCTACTCTTATTGTTCGTAATATTTTATTGCCCATATTTTTAAAATTATCTATTGAAATGTATTCAATAATATTTTCCCACGGTGCCACTTTGAGTTGGCTGATTTTTTGTTTACCGGCTTGCGTTTCAAGCCTTTGGAAAAACTGACCTAAGTCAAGGGTTCCATTAGTATACAAATCGCTAACATCATATCTTGCAGTAATTTTTTTTCCATGTTTGAAAAAACATAAATTATTATTTACATGCAAGGTCACTACTTTACGCACTTCGTCATTGTTGATGACTTCATATACGTTGGGCTTTGAAGCTTTTGTTAGAGATTGCCTAGGCAATTCTATTTGTTCTTTTCCTGCGCAGGATTTCTGTCTACTCTGTTGCCTGGTAGTGACTTTCAGGACTTTATTCGTATTTTGTATGTTTTTCAGGTCTGTGATGGTTATTCTTGATAACGCATCTGCTACATGATTATCTTTACCCTTTAGATACTCGACTGTAAAGTCGTATTCTTCTAATTCGAGCCGCATGCGTGTGAGTTTTGAGCTGGGATTGACCATTGAAAATAGGTATGTTAGTGGTCTGTGATCCGTTTTTACTGTAAAGTGTTTACCATAGATATATGGTCGAAAATGGGTAATTGCCCAATGAATTGCTGCTAATTCCTGTTCTGTAGTACTTTTGTTACTTTCACCTTTTGTGAATGAACGTGATGCATATGCTAATGGGAGTTGGAGTCCGTTATGGTTTTGAGTTAAAACCGCTCCACATGCTTGTTTACTAGCATCGGTGATTATGCAAAATTCTTTCTGAAAATCTGGGTACTGTAACAGAGTGGGTTCCATAAGTTTATCTTTTAAATATTGGAATGCATTTTGACATTCAGTTGACCACTCAAAGGGGACATTCTTTTTACATAATCTAGTTATGTGCCGGGAATAGTCGGCGAAGTTTTTAATAAAACGTCTATAATAACGTCATATTTCTTGTCATCTGGCAAGATCCCTTTATCTGTGCATTTATGACCAAGAAAGGTCACTTCATGCATAAAAAATGAACATTTTTGTGGATGTAATTTTAGGTTGTGTTTCCTACACATCCTACGTCACTAAAATTGGTACATAGTTTAGTTAATTGCTTCTTGAATTGTACTGGGAAATGTTTGCTTAATTCAGCTATGACAGTTTTTTCTCGGATTTTTTGAGTTGTTTGAATTACCTTGTAATTCGAAAGTGGTTCATATTGTATGTTATTTATATGTACTAATTGGTTGGTACTGGTTGTATTCAGCAATCGGACAAATGTATTATTTTTTGAAGTTATTGTATTTGCTACATAAATACCAGGTTGAATTTCCTGGTTTGGGATCAATATGGTTTCTATATCGGACGTTAATTCTATTTTTCTGACAACTTGTGATCTTGCTGGTAGAAGAATTGTATTGTTACCAGAACTGTATGTTATTGGAACATAAATTTTAATTTTTATATTATTTGGTCGTATTATTAACCAATCCTCTGCAGGTTTTAAGTCTATTAGGCAGTTTAATTCTTTTATGAAATCAATGCCTATCAATCAATTCCATCACACGGAATTGCAAAATTCTGATTAACTAAATGGAAATTGTGTGGAATTATGTACTTATCTGTCTGTAGCTCTATTAGGGCAAGGCCTTGGGATGTTATTATACCTTCCCCTATTCCTTGAATATCTATTTTATTTTTTGTTTGAATGTCGTTAAAGACATCTGAATTTGCTTTTAATAGTGATATATTGGCACCAGTATCTATAAGGAATGTAAGTTGTTTTCCTGTTTTAGAATTGAGGAATGCCATGAATATATTGAGATTGAGGTTGATTGTGTGAACCGCTGGATTTTTTAATTTAGTGTATCTAAAGGATCTTGGGAGTTTCCCGAAGCTGTCTGGGTAACACGAACATTGTTCTGTCGTGTGTTTCCATTGCTATTGTATCTTTGGTTGTTATAGGTTCCACCGTTATTACGGTTATTTCCCCTATAGCCAACACGACCTCTATTGTTATTATAACTATTGTTGTTGTAAATATGGTTGTGGTTGTAACCACGACCATTTCCTCCACCACGATAGTTACCTCGAAAGTTACTACCGCGGTAGACTTGTCCTTGTCTGGTGTACAATATTGAACTTGCACTACCAGTCATCTCTGTACTACACTGTATATATTTTGCTACGGCATCATTCATTGTCGGGAATGTGCCTGCTTCTAGTATTGTTTTTAGTTTGCCGTGCTCGCAATTTTTAACCATTGTACTAATGGCCTCTTTGCAGCTGAACTTATCGGCGTGTTCCGCTGGCAAACCCTCATCATTGTATGATGCTTTTAGAAGTTTTCTCATATCATCAATCTCTGTTGTGAATTGGGCGGCTGTTTTGCCTTTTTGGCATTTTAGCCTTTATAACATCTGATGACTCTCCGACAATAGTGTCTTGCAATTTCTTTATTATTGCGCTAATGGTGGTTTCATCTTGTATTTTATACAATGTAGTTCCTATTACTTTTGATTTAATTACTTCTATAGCTAAATTTTCGTATGGTCCTTTCGTTAGATCGACCAATTTGACTGACGTAATGAATCTTTGTAAATGGAGTTTCTGTCCATTAAATTCCGGAATGGCGTGCGAACTATCTTTGATATATGCCCGTTGGGCAATTGTTTCGTCTGCCATTGTGGTTTGTTCTTGCCCAACCACGCTGTTTGCTGAACTAGTCGACGGTTTGTCGTCGTTCACCGGATGGTTCGATCTATTTGATCGAGAATCGTCTTCCGATATAATGATAATATTTTTTACATTCGGGGGCCTGGGACTTATTGGCCTTGATTCCGATTCTACAGCTGGTATATATGTCGCAGCTGTGTTTAGAAGATTTGGGATGAATCTAGATTGAATTTTTCTTTAACGAATACTAATCGTTCCCTTAGACGTTTGAAGACGTCTGTATATTGAAACCAATGTATATCAGTAAGTCTTTGTCTGTTTTCTAGAAAAAGTTCTCTAACCTCATTATATATGTTTACCAAATTAGTTGTATGTTTAATGACCGTACTATTTTGTGTAGGTCTGTTCTGCGTTAAGCATTTGTATGACTTATCGAATTCTGCTCTTAGAGTGCAAACTTTAGCGCAGATCGTAAGCCAGTCCATATGTGTTTTTTAATGTTGTCCATTCCGATTGGAAGACAATCTAGAAATTTCTGTATTCTCGGCGCGATGTCGGGAGGCCATGGGTCGGAGATTCGTTCCGAATCGTCCTCCGGTGGTTCGTCGATTCCTGGGTCGCAAGTGTAGTCGGGGTTCTCGGGGAGGATCGTTGTGTCGAATGCGCTTGGTGGTTCGACTTCGCGAGTGTATTCGCTTATGCTGGCGACGACGGCGGGTGCGTCGCTCTGGTGTGGGGTGCTCGTGTGTGTCCTGGGGGGTGCTTGCGCGACGTTGTACTCAGCGTGATGTACGAACGTGCGGGTCTCGATGCTAGCGTTTGACCAACGGCTAGTTTAGGCGATGAAGGTGTAAAACGATGTTCAATCCGTTTTTCTGGATCGTTGGGGCTCAACCCTCCGCTCTCTTTTATTGTCGTTTATGTTCTCAATTTTACAATTGTGTTTTGGGCTTTTGTAAGTCAAAAGCCGCGGAGCTGCGCTGCCAGTGACGCCGGCAGCGGAGCGGCAGAACTATGTGTTCTTATCTCTTATATGTTAGTATGTATATGTGTGAATATGCTCAGCGCTGTTGGCAGCGAGAGCGCGAGGGAAGATATATGTGTGTATGCATGTATATTAGTGCCGTCAAGTCATGGGAACATGCTGACGCTGCACTTGGGTCGCTCGAGGCATTCTTGAGTGAATCGTAATACGATCACCCAGAATGTCTGGGACTTTATTGTTACGTAAACACTGAAACAAAGTGTTACAGTGTGTATTCTTTAAGTACCGTCGGTACAGTGGGTATTCGAAATAATGAATACTTTACTTTACTTTAATATGAGCATACTACATCTCCCTCCTTTTGAAAAATAACATAATATAATGAAGTTATTTTATTTTTAGCTTTTACTATATATGTATACGAGTTATGTATTCTTAAAAAGACAATTTATATATATATATATTTTTTTTTCTTTTTAGTCAATTATTAGAATATTGAACTTTAATTAATATTGATAAAATTTAAAAGTTATTTGAATATAAATGCAGAGTAGTATATTTTTATGGTTTATATTTATGTATGGCCATACTAAAAATGATTAATAATTGCAAATCTTTAACCTATCCTTATGTACTTTCTGAGTTTTGTTTTTATTATCGGAGATTATGACGTTATCTCTTTCTCCGATACTTTCTACTCTATATGGTCCTATATATTTAAAATCTAGCTTATGTCCTGTTTCATTTTTCAATAAAACTTTATCTCCTACAGCTAAATTTAAATCTTTTAACTTTAAGTCATATAGCTGTTTATTTTTAATTTTATGCTCCTCGAGCATAATCCTTGCTCGTTTATATGCTATTTCTAATCTATATTTACTCTCTTTAGAGTAATCATCTATGTTATATAGAGGTGCTATTCTATCTATAGTATTAAATTGAACTGGTAAGTTTGAAGTCTTACCGAAAACTAGCTCATATGGACAATAATCATGTGCCATAGAGGGGGTTGTATTAAAACAATATACGAAGTATTGCAGCCATACATCCCAATCTGATTTGTCAGCTGAGATGTATGAGCGTATGAACTCGTTAAATGTTCTGTGGCTTCACTCCACGGTTCCTACAGTCTGGTGATGATGTGCAGTAGAAGTTATGTTTTTGATGTTTAGATTTTTACATAAGTCTTCAATTATTGAATTTTTATATTCTGTTCCCATGTCCGTAATGAACGTCTTCATTGGACCGTACTTTAGAATAAAATTTTCAAAAATAGCTTTAGCTACGGTATTTGCACTTTTGTTTCTAATGGGTATGGCGACAAGGTATTTTGTCAGGTCACATATTAAGGTGACTGCATATTCATTTCCTTGTTCTGATTTAGGAAGTGGACCGATCGTATCCACTATTACCCTATCAAAAGCCATGTATGGTGTTTCTGTAATAGTCAATGGAGTTATTGTGTGCTTGGTTACTTTAGCTTTTTGGCATTTTGGACATTTTCGTATGTAATTGGTTATTTCTTTAGTCATACCTTTCCAAAAATAATGTCTTTTGACCTTGGCCAAGGTTTTTGTTATGCCTGTATGTCCTCCTTGTATGGGATCATCATGTAATGTAGACAGTATTGCTTCTTTTTCTTTTTCATTTTTAATTAGGGTCACCGGGTTGAGTAGCGCTACTCTTATTGTTCGTAATATTTTATTGCCCATATTTTTAAAATTATCTATTGAAATGTATTCAAAGATATTTTCCCACGGTGCCACTTTGAGTTGGCTGATTTTTTGTTTACCGGCTTGCGTTTCAAGCCTTTGGAAAAACTGACCTAAGTCAAGGGTTCCATTAGTATACAAATCGCTAACATCATATCTTGCAGTAATTTTTTTTCCATGTTTGAAAAAACATAAATTATTATTTACATGCAAGGTCACTACTTTACGCACTTCGTCATTGTTGATGACTTCATATACGTTGGGCTTTGAAGCTTTTGTTAGAGATTGCCTAGGCAATTCTATTTGTTCTTTTCCTGCGCAGGATTTCTGTCTACTCTGTTGCCTGGTAGTGACTTTCAGGACTTTATTCGTATTTTGTATGTTTTTCAGGTCTGTGATGGTTATTCTTGATAACGCATCTGCTACATGATTATCTTTACCCTTTAGATACTCGACTGTAAAGTCGTATTCTTCTAATTCGAGCCGCATGCGTGTGAGTTTTGAGCTGGGATTGACCATTGAAAATAGGTATGTTAGTGGTCTGTGATCCGTTTTTACTGTAAAGTGTTTACCATAGATATATGGTCGAAAATGGGTAATTGCCCAATGAATTGCTGCTAATTCCTGTTCTGTAGTACTTTTGTTACTTTCACCTTTTGTGAATGAACGTGATGCATATGCTAATGGGAGTTGGAGTCCGTTATGGTTTTGAGTTAAAACCGCTCCACATGCTTGTTTACTAGCATCGGTGATTATGCAAAATTCTTTCTGAAAATCTGGGTACTGTAACAGAGTGGGTTCCATAAGTTTATCTTTTAAATATTGGAATGCATTTTGACATTCAGTTGACCACTCAAAGGGGACATTCTTTTTACATAATCTAGTTATGTGCCGGGAATAGTCGGCGAAGTTTTTAATAAAACGTCTATAATAACGTCATATTTCTTGTCATCTGGCAAGATCCCTTTATCTGTTCATTTATGACCAAGAAAGGTCACTTCATGCATAAAAAATGAACATTTTTGTGGATGTAATTTTAGGTTGTGTTTCCTACACATCCTACGTCACTAAAATTGGTACATAGTTTAGTTAATTGCTTCTTGAATTGTACTGGGAAATGTTTGCTTAATTCAGCTATGACAGTTTTTTCTCGGATTTTTTGAGTTGTTTGAATTACCTTGTAATTCGAAAGTGGTTCATATTGTATGTTATTTATATGTACTAATTGGTTGGTACTGGTTGTATTCAGCAATCGGACAAATGTATTATTATTTGAAGTTATTGTATTTGCTACATAAATACCAGGTTGAATTTCCTGGTTTGGGATCAATATGGTTTCTATATCGGACGTTAATTCTATTTTTCTGACAACTTGTGATCTTGCTGGTAGAAGAATTGTATTGTTACCAGAACTGTATGTTATTGGAACATAAATTTTAATTTTTATATTATTTGGTCGTATTATTAACCAATCCTCTGCAGGTTTTAAGTCTATTAGGCAGTTTAATTCTTTTATGAAATCAATGCCTATCAATCAATTCCATCACACGGAATTGCAAAATTCTGATTAACTAAATGGAAATTGTGTGGAATTATGTACTTATCTGTCTGTAGCTCTATTAGGGCAAGGCCTTGGGATGTTATTATACCTTCCCCTATTCCTTGAATATCTATTTTATTTTTTGTTTGAATGTCGTTAAAGACATCTGAATTTGCTTTTAATAGTGATATATTGGCACCTGTATCTATAAGGAATGTAAGTTGTTTTCCTGTTTTAGAATTGAGGAATGCCACGAATATATTGAGATTGAGGTTGATTGTGTGAACCGCTGGATTTTTTAATTTAGTGTATCTAAAGGATCTTGGGAGTTTCCCGAAGCTGTCTGGGTAACACGAACATTGTTCTGTCGTGTGTTTCCATTGCTATTGTATCTTTGGTTGTTATAGGTTCCACCGTTATTACGGTTATTTCCCCTATATCCAACACGACCTCTATTGTTATTATAACTATTGTTGTTGTAAATATGGTTGTGGTTGTAACCACGACCATTTCCTCCACCACGATAGTTACCTCGAAAGTTACTACCGCGGTAGACTTGTCCTTGTCTGGTGTACAATATTGAACTTGCACTACCAGTCATCTCTGTACTACACTGTATATATTTTGCTACGGCATCATTCATTGTCGGGAATGTGCCTGCTTCTAGTATTGTTTTTAGTTTGCCGTGCTCGCAATTTTTAACCATTGTACTAATGGCCTCTTTGCAGCTGAACTTATCGGCGTGTTCCGCTGGCAAACCCTCATCATTGTATGATGCTTCTAGAAGTTTTCTCATATCATCAATCTCTGTTGTGAATTGGGCGGCTGTTTTGCCTTTTTGGCATTTTAGCCTTTATAACATCTGATGACTCTCCGACAATAGTGTCTTGCAATTTCTTTATTATTGCGCTAATGGTGGTTTCATCTTGTATTTTATACAATGTAGTTCCTATTACTTTTGATTTAATTACTTCTATAGCTAAATTTTCGTATGGTCCTTTCGTTAGATCGACCAATTTGACTGACGTAATGAATCTTTGTAAATGGAGTTTCTGTCCATTAAATTCCGGAATGGCGTGCGAACTATCTTTGATATATGCCCGTTGGGCAATTGTTTCGTCTGCCATTGTGGTTTGTTCTTGCCCAACCACGCTGTTTGCTGAACTAGTCGACGGTTTGTCGTCGTTCACCGGATGGTTCGATCTATTTGATCGAGAATCGTCTTCCGATATAATGATAATATTTTTTACATTCGGGGGCCTGGGACTTATTGGCCTTGATTCCGATTCTACAGCTGGTATATATGTCGCAGCTGTGTTTAGAAGATTTGGGATGTGTATGTCTAGATTGAATTT
This sequence comes from Drosophila persimilis, assembly GCF_003286085.1. Taxonomy (NCBI): domain Eukaryota; kingdom Metazoa; phylum Arthropoda; class Insecta; order Diptera; family Drosophilidae; genus Drosophila; species Drosophila persimilis. Next base: position 79,464 of record NW_020825617.1, read on the forward strand.
TTCTTTAACGAATACTAATCGTTCCCTTAGACGTTTGAAGACGTCTGTAGATTGAAACCAATGTATATCAGTAAGTCTTTGTCTGTTTTCTAGAAAAAGTTCTCTGACCTCATTATATATGTTTACCAAATTAGTTGTATGTTTAATGACCGTACTATTTTGTGTAGGTCTGTTCTGCGTTAAGCATTTGTATGACTTATCGAATTCTGCTCTTAGAGTGCAAACTTTAGCGCAGATCGTAAGCCAGTCCATATGTGTTTTTTAATGTTGTCCATTCCGATTGGAAGACAATCTAGAAATTCCTGTATTCTCGGCGCGATGTCGGGAGGCCATGGGTCGGAGATTCGTTCCGAATCGTCCTCCGGTGGTTCGTCGATTCCTGGGTCGCAAGTGTAGTCGGGGTTCTCGGGGAGGATCGTTGTGTCGAATGCGCTTGGTGGTTCGACTTCGCGAGTGTATTCGCTTATGCTGGCGACGACGGCGGGTGCGTCGCTCTGGTGTGGGGTGCTCGTGTGTGTCCTGGGGGGTGCTTGCGCGACGTTGTACTCAGCGTGATGTACGAACGTGCGGGTCTCGATGCTAGCGTTTGACCAACGGCTAGTTTAGGCGATGAAGGTGTAAAACGATGTTCAATCCGTTTTTCTGGATCGTTGGGGCTCAACCCTCCGCTCTCTTTTATTGTCGTTTATGTTCTCAATTTTACAATTGTGTTTTGGGCTTTTGTAAGTCAAAAGCCGCGGAGCTGCGCTGCCAGTGACGCCGGCAGCGGAGCGGCAGAACTATGTGTTCTTATTTCTTATATGTTAGTATGTATATGTGTGAATATGCTCAGCGCTGTTGGCAGCGAGAGCGCGAGGGAAGATATATGTGTGTATGCATGTATATTAGTGCCGTCAAGTCATGGGAACATGCTGACGCTGCACTTGGGTCGCTCGAGGCATTCTTGAGTGAATCGTAATACGATCACCCAGAATGTCTGGGACTTTATTGTTACGTAAACACTGAAACAAAGTGTTACAGTGTGTATTCTTTAAGTACCGTCGGTACAGTGGGTATTCGAAATAATGAATACTTTACTTTACTTTAATATGAGCATACTACATCTCCCTCCTTTTGAAAAATAACATAATATAATGAAGTTATTTTATTTTTAGCTTTTACTATATATGTATACGAGTTATGTATTCTTAAAAAGACAATTTATATATATATATATTTTTTTTTCTTTTTAGTCAATTATTAGAATATTGAACTTTAATTAATATTGATAAAATTTAAAAGTTATTTGAATATAAATGCAGAGTAGTATATTTTTATGGTTTATATTTATGTATGGCCATACTAAAAATGATTAATAATTGCAAATCTTTAACCTATCCTTATGTACTTTCTGAGTTTTGTTTTTATTATCGGAGATTATGACGTTATCTCTTTCTCCGATACTTTCTACTCTATATGGTCCTATATATTTAAAATCTAGCTTATGTCCTGTTTCATTTTTCAATAAAACTTTATCTCCTACAGCTAAATTTAAATCTTTTAACTTTAAGTCATATAGCTGTTTATTTTTAATTTTATGCTCCTCGAGCATAATCCTTGCTCGTTTATATGCTATTTCTAATCTATATTTACTCTCTTTAGAGTAATCATCTATGTTATATAGAGGTGCTATTCTATCTATAGTATTAAATTGAACTGGTAAGTTTGAAGTCTTACCGAAAACTAGCTCATATGGACAATAATCATGTGCCATAGAGGGGGTTGTATTAAAACAATATACGAAGTATTGCAGCCATACATCCCAATCTGATTTGTCAGCTGAGATGTATGAGCGTATGAACTCGTTAAATGTTCTGTGGCTTCACTCCACGGTTCCTACAGTCTGGTGATGATGTGCAGTAGAAGTTATGTTTTTGATGTTTAGATTTTTACATAAGTCTTCAATTATTGAATTTTTATATTCTGTTCCCATGTCCGTAATGAACGTCTTCATTGGACCGTACTTTAGAATAAAATTTTCAAAAATAGCTTTAGCTACGGTATTTGCACTTTTGTTTCTAATGGGTATGGCGACAAGGTATTTTGTCAGGTCACATATTAAGGTGACTGCATATTCATTTCCTTGTTCTGATTTAGGAAGTGGACCGATCGTATCCACTATTACCCTATCAAAAGCCATGTATGGTGTTTCTGTAATAGTCAATGGAGTTATTGTGTGCTTGGTTACTTTAGCTTTTTGGCATTTTGGACATTTTCGTATGTAATTGGTTATTTCTTTAGTCATACCTTTCCAAAAATAATGTCTTTTGACCTTGGCCAAGGTTTTTGTTATGCCTGTATGTCCTCCTTGTATGGGATCATCATGTAATGTAGACAGTATTGCTTCTTTTTCTTTTTCATTTTTAATTAGGGTCACCGGGTTGAGTAGCGCTACTCTTATTGTTCGTAATATTTTATTGCCCATATTTTTAAAATTATCTATTGAAATGTATTCAAAGATATTTTCCCACGGTGCCACTTTGAGTTGGCTGATTTTTTGTTTACCGGCTTGCGTTTCAAGCCTTTGGAAAAACTGACCTAAGTCAAGGGTTCCATTAGTATACAAATCGCTAACATCATATCTTGCAGTAATTTTTTTTCCATGTTTGAAAAAACATAAATTATTATTTACATGCAAGGTCACTACTTTACGCACTTCGTCATTGTTGATGACTTCATATACGTTGGGCTTTGAAGCTTTTGTTAGAGATTGCCTAGGCAATTCTATTTGTTCTTTTCCTGCGCAGGATTTCTGTCTACTCTGTTGCCTGGTAGTGACTTTCAGGACTTTATTCGTATTTTGTATGTTTTTCAGGTCTGTGATGGTTATTCTTGATAACGCATCTGCTACATGATTATCTTTACCCTTTAGATACTCGACTGTAAAGTCGTATTCTTCTAATTCGAGCCGCATGCGTGTGAGTTTTGAGCTGGGATTGACCATTGAAAATAGGTATGTTAGTGGTCTGTGATCCGTTTTTACTGTAAAGTGTTTACCATAGATATATGGTCGAAAATGGGTAATTGCCCAATGAATTGCTGCTAATTCCTGTTCTGTAGTACTTTTGTTACTTTCACCTTTTGTGAATGAACGTGATGCATATGCTAATGGGAGTTGGAGTCCGTTATGGTTTTGAGTTAAAACCGCTCCACATGCTTGTTTACTAGCATCGGTGATTATGCAAAATTCTTTCTGAAAATCTGGGTACTGTAACAGAGTGGGTTCCATAAGTTTATCTTTTAAATATTGGAATGCATTTTGACATTCAGTTGACCACTCAAAGGGGACATTCTTTTTACATAATCTAGTTATGTGCCGGGAATAGTCGGCGAAGTTTTTAATAAAACGTCTATAATAACGTCATATTTCTTGTCATCTGGCAAGATCCCTTTATCTGTGCATTTATGACCAAGAAAGGTCACTTCATGCATAAAAAATGAACATTTTTGTGGATGTAATTTTAGGTTGTGTTTCCTACACATCCTACGTCACTAAAATTGGTACATAGTTTAGTTAATTGCTTCTTGAATTGTACTGGGAAATGTTTGCTTAATTCAGCTATGACAGTTTTTTCTCGGATTTTTTGAGTTGTTTAAATTACCTTGTAATTCGAAAGTGGTTCATATTGTATGTTATTTATATGTACTAATTGGTTGGTACTGGTTGTATTCAGCAATCGGACAAATGTATTATTTTTTGAAGTTATTGTATTTGCTACATAAATACCAGGTTGAATTTCCTGGTTTGGGATCAATATGGTTTCTATATCGGACGTTAATTCTATTTTTCTGACAACTTGTGATCTTGCTGGTAGAAGAATTGTATTGTTACCAGAACTGTATGTTATTGGAACATAAATTTTAATTTTTATATTATTTGGTCGTATTATTAACCAATCCTCTGCAGGTTTTAAGTCTATTAGGCAGTTTAATTCTTTTATGAAATCAATGCCTATCAATCAATTCCATCACACGGAATTGCAAAATTCTGATTAACTAAATGGAAATTGTGTGGAATTATGTACTTATCTGTCTGTAGCTCTATTAGGGCAAGGCCTTGGGATGTTATTATACCTTCCCCTATTCCTTGAATATCTATTTTATTTTTTGTTTGAATGTCGTTAAAGACATCTGAATTTGCTTTTAATAGTGATATATTGGCACCTGTATCTATAAGGAATGTAAGTTGTTTTCCTGTTTTAGAATTGAGGAATGCCATGAATATATTGAGATTGAGGTTGATTGTGTGAACCGCTGGATTTTTTAATTTAGTGTATCTAAAGGATCTTGGGAGTTTCCCGAAGCTGTCTGGGTAACACGAACATTGTTCTGTCGTGTGTTTCCATTGCTATTGTATCTTTGGTTGTTATAGGTTCCACCGTTATTACGGTTATTTCCCCTATAGCCAACACGACCTCTATTGTTATTATAACTATTGTTGTTGTAAATATGGTTGTGGTTGTAACCACGACCATTTCCTCCACCACGATAGTTACCTCGAAAGTTACTACCGCGGTAGACTTGTCCTTGTCTGGTGTACAATATTGAACTTGCACTACCAGTCATCTCTGTACTACACTGTATATATTTTGCTACGGCATCATTCATTGTCGGGAATGTGCCTGCTTCTAGTATTGTTTTTAGTTTGCCGTGCTCGCAATTTTTAACCATTGTACTAATGGCCTCTTTGCAGCTGAACTTATCGGCGTGTTCCGCTGGCAAACCCTCATCATTGTATGATGCTTCTAGAAGTTTTCTCATATCATCAATCTCTGTTGTGAATTGGGCGGCTGTTTTGCCTTTTTGGCATTTTAGCCTTTATAACATCTGATGACTCTCCGACAATAGTGTCTTGCAATTTCTTTATTATTGCGCTAATGGTGGTTTCATCTTGTATTTTATACAATGTAGTTCCTATTACTTTTGATTTAATTACTTCTATAGCTAAATTTTCGTATGGTCCTTTCGTTAGATCGACCAATTTGACTGACGTAATGAATCTTTGTAAATGGAGTTTCTGTCCATTAAATTCCGGAATGGCGTGCGAACTATCTTTGATATATGCCCGTTGGGCAATTGTTTCGTCTGCCATTGTGGTTTGTTCTTGCCCAACCACGCTGTTTGCTGAACTAGTCGACGGTTTGTCGTCGTTCACCGGATGGTTCGATCTATTTGATCGAGAATCGTCTTCCGATATAATGATAATATTTTTTACATTCGGGGGCCTGGGACTTATTGGCCTTGATTCCGATTCTACAGCTGGTATATATGTCGCAGCTGTGTTTAGAAGATTTGGGATGAATCTAGATTGAATTTTTCTTTAACGAATACTAATCGTTCCCTTAGACGTTTGAAGACGTCTGTATATTGAAACCAATGTATATCAGTAAGTCTTTGTCTGTTTTCTAGAAAAAGTTCTCTGACCTCATTATATATGTTTACCAAATTACTTGTATGTTTAATGACCGTACTATTTTGTGTAGGTCTGTTCTGCGTTAAGCATTTGTATGACTTATCGAATTCTGCTCTTAGAGTGCAAACTTTAGCGCAGATCGTAAGCCAGTCCATATGTGTTTTTTAATGTTGTCCATTCCGATTGGAAGACAATCTAGAAATTCCTGTATTCTCGGCGCGATGTCGGGAGGCCATGGGTCGGAGATTCGTTCCGAATCGTCCTCCGGTGGTTCGTCGATTCCTGGGTCGCAAGTGTAGTCGGGGTTCTCGGGGAGGATCGTTGTGTCGAATGCGCTTGGTGGTTCGACTTCGCGAGTGTATTCGCTTATGCTGGCGACGACGGCGGGTGCGTCGCTCTGGTGTGGGGTGCTCGTGTGTGTCCTGGGGGGTGCTTGCGCGACGTTGTACTCAGCGTGATGTACGAACGTGCGGGTCTCGATGCTAGCGTTTGACCAACGGCTAGTTTAGGCGATGAAGGTGTAAAACGATGTTCAATCCGTTTTTCTGGATCGTTGGGGCTCAACCCTCCGCTCTCTTTTATTGTCGTTTATGTTCTCAATTTTACAATTGTGTTTTGGGCTTTTGTAAGTCAAAAGCCGCGGAGCTGCGCTGCCAGTGACGCCGGCAGCGGAGCGGCAGAACTATGTGTTCTTATCTCTTATATGTTAGTATGTATATGTGTGAATATGCTCAGCGCTGTTGGCAGCGAGAGCGCGAGGGAAGATATATGTGTGTATGCATGTATATTAGTGCCGTCAAGTCATGGGAACATGCTGACGCTGCACTTGGGTCGCTCGAGGCATTCTTGAGTGAATCGTAATACGATCACCCAGAATGTCTGGGACTTTATTGTTACGTAAACACTGAAACAAAGTGTTACAGTGTGTATTCTTTAAGTACCGTCGGTACAGTGGGTATTCGAAATAATGAATACTTTACTTTACTTTAATATGAGCATACTACATCTCCCTCCTTTTGAAAAATAACATAATATAATGAAGTTATTTTATTTTTAGCTTTTACTATATATGTATACGAGTTATGTATTCTTAAAAAGACAATTTATATATATATATATTTTTTTTTCTTTTTAGTCAATTATTAGAATATTGAACTTTAATTAATATTGATAAAATTTAAAAGTTATTTGAATATAAATGCAGAGTAGTATATTTTTATGGTTTATATTTATGTATGGCCATACTAAAAATGATTAATAATTGCAAATCTTTAACCTATCCTTATGTACTTTCTGAGTTTTGTTTTTATTATCGGAGATTATGACGTTATCTCTTTCTCCGATACTTTCTACTCTATATGGTCCTATATATTTAAAATCTAGCTTATGTCCTGTTTCATTTTTCAATAAAACTTTATCTCCTACAGCTAAATTTAAATCTTTTAACTTTAAGTCATATAGCTGTTTATTTTTAATTTTATGCTCCTCGAGCATAATCCTTGCTCGTTTATATGCTATTTCTAATCTATATTTACTCTCTTTAGAGTAATCATCTATGTTATATAGAGGTGCTATTCTATCTATAGTATTAAATTGAACTGGTAAGTTTGAAGTCTTACCGAAAACTAGCTCATATGGACAATAATCATGTGCCATAGAGGGGGTTGTATTAAAACAATATACGAAGTATTGCAGCCATACATCCCAATCTGATTTGTCAGCTGAGATGTATGAGCGTATGAACTCGTTAAATGTTCTGTGGCTTCACTCCACGGTTCCTACAGTCTGGTGATGATGTGCAGTAGAAGTTATGTTTTTGATGTTTAGATTTTTACATAAGTCTTCAATTATTGAATTTTTATATTCTGTTCCCATGTCCGTAATGAACGTCTTCATTGGACCGTACTTAGAATAAAATTTTCAAAAATAGCTTTAGCTACGGTATTTGCACTTTTGTTTCTAATGGGTATGGCGACAAGGTATTTTGTCAGGTCACATATTAAGGTGACTGCATATTCATTTCCTTGTTCTGATTTAGGAAGTGGACCGATCGTATCCACTATTACCCTATCAAAAGCCATGTATGGTGTTTCTGTAATAGTCAATGGAGTTATTGTGTGCTTGGTTACTTTAGCTTTTTGGCATTTGGACATTTTCGTATGTAATTGGTTATTTCTTTAGTCATACCTTTCCAAAAATAATGTCTTTTGACCTTGGCCAAGGTTTTTGTTATGCCTGTATGTCCTCCTTGTATGGGATCATCATGTAATGTAGACAGTATTGCTTCTTTTTCTTTTTCATTTTTAATTAGGGTCACCGGGTTGAGTAGCGCTACTCTTATTGTTCGTAATATTTTATTGCCCATATTTTTAAAATTATCTATTGAAATGTATTCAAAGATATTTTCCCACGGTGCCACTTTGAGTTGGCTGATTTTTTGTTTACCGGCTTGCGTTTCAAGCCTTTGGAAAAAACTGACCTAAGTCAAGGGTTCCATTAGTATACAAATCGCTAACATCATATCTTGCAGTAATTTTTTTTCCATGTTTGAAAAAACATAAATTATTATTTACATGCAAGGTCACTACTTTACGCACTTCGTCATTGTTGATGACTTCATATACGTTGGGCTTTGAAGCTTTTGTTAGAGATTGCCTAGGCAATTCTATTTGTTCTTTTCCTGCGCAGGATTTCTGTCTACTCTGTTGCCTGGTAGTGACTTTCAGGACTTTATTCGTATTTTGTATGTTTTTCAGGTCTGTGATGGTTATTCTTGATAACGCATCTGCTACATGATTATCTTTACCCTTTAGATACTCGACTGTAAAGTCGTATTCTTCTAATTCGAGCCGCATGCGTGTGAGTTTTGAGCTGGGATTGACCATTGAAAATAGGTATGTTAGTGGTCTGTGATCCGTTTTTACTGTAAAGTGTTTACCATAGATATATGGTCGAAAATGGGTAATTGCCCAATGAATTGCTGCTAATTCCTGTTCTGTAGTACTTTTGTTACTTTCACCTTTTGTGAATGAACGTGATGCATATGCTAATGGGAGTTGGAGTCCGTTATGGTTTTGAGTTAAAACCGCTCCACATGCTTGTTTACTAGCATCGGTGATTATGCAAAATTCTTTCTGAAAATCTGGGTACTGTAACAGAGTGGGTTCCATAAGTTTATCTTTTAAATATTGGAATGCATTTTGACATTCAGTTGACCACTCAAAGGGGACATTCTTTTTACATAATCTAGTTATGTGCCGGGAATAGTCGGCGAAGTTTTTAATAAAACGTCTATAATAACGTCATATTTCTTGTCATCTGGCAAGATCCCTTTATCTGTGCATTTATGACCAAGAAAGGTCACTTCATGCATAAAAAATGAACATTTTTGTGGATGTAATTTTAGGTTGTGTTTCCTACACATCCTACGTCACTAAAATTGGTACATAGTTTAGTTTAATTGCTTCTTGAATTGTACTGGGAAATGTTTGCTTAATTCAGCTATGACAGTTTTTTCTCGGATTTTTTGAGTTGTTTGAATTACCTTGTAATTCGAAAGTGGTTCATATTGTATGTTATTTATATGTACTAATTGGTTGGTACTGGTTGTATTCAGCAATCGGACAAATGTATTATTTTTTGAAGTTATTGTATTTGCTACATAAATACCAGGTTGAATTTCCTGGTTTGGGATCAATATGGTTTCTATATCGGACGTTAATTCTATTTTTCTGACAACTTGTGATCTTGCTGGTAGAAGAATTGTATTGTTACCAGAACTGTATGTTATTGGAACATAAATTTTAATTTTATATTATTTGGTCGTATTATTAACAATCCTCTGCAGGTTTTAAGTCTATTAGGCAGTTTAATTCTTTTATGAATCAATGCCTATCAATCAATTCCATCACACGGAATTGCAAAATTCTGATTAACTAAATGGAAATTGTGTGGAATTATGTACTTATCTGTCTGTAGCTCTATTAGGATCTAAAGGATCTTGGGAGTTTCCCGAAGCTGTCTGGGTAACACGAACATTGTTCTGTCGTGTGTTTCCATTGCTATTGTATCTTTGG